>NW_026461427.1:0-96926 GCF_021730395.1 Mercenaria mercenaria | reverse complement strand
CAAACTCATATCAAATGTTAACTTCCGTTACATTGTATGTCGTATTCACAGTCAGGGGTGTAACTGTTTTAAGTTATGTAACCTATTTCAGTTTCTTTTTGAAGCATTTTATAATCTGTATTAGTTATAAAATATAGTTAACTTGGGTAAGTTATTCAATAAAAGTCTTTTTGCTCTTCTCACAAAGTGACCTTTATAGTGAAATTAGTAGCAAACTGTGGTTAATCAAATTCTCTTTTAGTCTGATCATGACCTGATAAGCATAATGGGATGTTAAGAGTTTTATAGCTTTAAAACTCTTGCGTAAAACTTTATCAGCCTTGCATAAAATGTTTTACTGCAGAGCTGGAAAGATAAAACGTCAAGGATTCAGGTAATAATAGCATTAGTCACATTCAAAATACAGAATTGGCACAGGAGGGCTTTATAATATTTTATGATAACTGAAACAAGTTATGAAAGTATAAGCAATAACTCAAATGGGTTATAAACTGCGATAACTTTAAACAGTTACACCCCTGAATGATTCAGTTTGTCGCTGTTCGGTTTATGTTTTTTTCCTGCTTTAAAAATGTTTTTTGAGTTAAAGGAATTAAGATAAATGTTATGTTTCAACAGCAGTTCAAATAGTGTATTGGTATCCTTAACTTAAGTTTCAAAATATTGTAATATATTTAACCTCCGTTACTAATGGCGCCAAATGGCACCTAAAATTGTTCTCCAGTAAAATATTATCCTACAGTCACATAACCACTTATGTTTTTAACGGGTAGGGTAAGAAGAAAACACATGTCCAAGTAACTGGAACAAGGGCAAATTAAATATATTTTCTTTTTCAAAGATTTTAACCTCCGTTACATTGCCGATCTGTTGATTAATAAACCGTATATTCAAGTACAGTGGAATTAAAACTGTTTCTCTTTTGTCTTGGGTCTATTAATACAAATCAAACATTTACAACCACTCTGAAACTGTGACAAAATATAATGTACTAAAATCTATCAAATTTAAAATGCTGTGTCTTTAAAAAAATATCCAATGTTGTCAGTTGCAGCTACCATGTACGATAATGATGTAGATTAACCTATGACGCAATTATATAGTACTAAGAAAAACCATGGGTGACGTTGGAAAAAAAACTAATAGATCATCACTAAATTTGTAACGGAAGTTCACAGTAACGGAAGTTAAAAAAAATGTGCATTTTCTGGCAGATTTATCACGATAAAAGCAAAAAACCAACTGGAGTTACATCAGTACTGGCAAAACACATTGGCGCATCACTCTCACTTACCTCAGAATAATTCATAATCTCAATATTTTCTCAAAATCCTGGTCACGGAGGTAAACTGACATTTTCAACGATCCCAGTCAGATATACATTTGATATTCATATCAAAATATTGTGGGATGTATCACTAAAACATAATATTTTAATGAAACAAATGACATAAAAGAAGGGAACAAGCACCTTTCTATGTTATAACAAATTTAAATGTGGAAACCTTTTCTCTTTTTTAAAGGTTTTGATAAAAGGAGGTTTAAAGCTTTTTTGGGGGGACAATGGATAAAAAAAGATGACAATTTCCCATTTTCGTGGCTCCCAAAAATAATGATATTCATCCAAACTTGATTTTTTTGAAAAAATTTTGGGTAGTTTTTCTTTTTCAGCAGTTTTCCCTTTGTTTCTTTTTTTCTTGGTTATTTTTAACCCCCTTTTGTGGGACCCCAAAAAAATGCAAATTTCTGCTTTTTTAGCTGCCCTTTTTTAATTTTTAATGCCCTTTCAACTAAAATTTTTCCTTTTTTCAAAGCCCAAGCACATTAAAAAGATCTACTGAAAGTAAAAAAGTAAACCACCGTAAAAGTCTTTTCTACTAGAAAAAAATCCCCAAGGCACAATAAAAATGGCAAATGGGACTTTTTTCCCGGAAATGGCTGAAAGATTTCTGTTGTAGATACTTTTTTAATCACCGGGAAAACATTTTTTCATTTTTTCAAAACCCCTTCCCTGGAGGTCAAAGCAAACTTTTTTGTTTTTCCTTTTTTAATGAAAGATTTTTTTAAAAGAAGTTTATAAATAAAAAAAAAAGTTGTATTTTCCTTTTATAGCAAGGAGTTGCCTTTGTACTGGTAAAAAACCCCAGGAGGGGGGGGTTTTGGGAAACAGGCCCCCTTTTTAAATGACTGACTTTTTAATTTATGGTTAAACCCCAAAAACAAAATAAACAAAGATTTGGGGGGTGTGTAAAATATATTTTTTCACCAAAAAAAATTTTGGATTTGTTTTTTTTTTGTGAAAGACACCCAAAAAATTTATACTTTTTTTTCCAAACCTTCTTGTAGGTCGGGAAAAAATTTCACATGCCCCCCTGTAGGGGGACGATAAAGTAACGGGAAGGGAAATGGATGCCGGTGGGGGAAAGCGTGTCAAAAACCCCGCGAGGAACAATTCAAGAAACAGAACAAAAGGAAAAAAAAACAGTTAAAAGATACATAAAAATTAAATAATGTATTATTTTAAAATTTTTTTGGGTTTAAGTAACCAGGTCTCACAAAAATTGGTGTGTTTTAGTATTTTGTATCCCAAAAATATCCCTTTCTTTATTAAGAACTTCCCTGGGGGTTTCAAAGAAAATTCCGATTTTTTCTTTGTTTTTTGTTAGACCCCCCGGGAAAATTTTACTTTTTTTTTAAAACTAAACCTTTCCCTGTAGGACAGAGAAATTCTGATTTTTTTGTGTTATTTTATTTTTGCGGGAAATTTTAAAAAGATGATTAATCTAAAGGGAAAAAATGAATTAGAACATTTGGGGCTTTTCTCGGACAAACATAAAAGTTTTAGAGAGTTTGACGGGACTACAGAAGTCCTCTTGGGTTTAATTACAAATATTGAATAAAAGGAGGATTTAATATTTTCTGGGGATTTTTTACTTATAAAAAAAAGGGGAAAAATGCTCAAGCTGCCTGGCTAGTTGGGTTGACCCAGTTTGGGTGCGGGGGGTTTATGGTTTTTAAGTCCTGGAAAGAAAAAAATTTCCCTCCCAAATTTTTTAGCTCCATTTTTCGAAGAAAAAAGTAGGCTATTGCACTCCCCCCCGGCTCGGGCGTCGCCGTGGTTTTAAATTTTTTTGAAAAGTAAAATTAATCTTGTTACTTAAAATTTATTGACTTAAACCCTTAAAAAAAGTTAATAATATCAAATTCCCAAAGGAAAAAACAACCCCCCTTAATCTAAATTAAATTTTTTAAACCGGGAATTATGCCCTTTTTAACTTAAAATTTTTATTTTTTTTTTTTTGATAAATTTAAAAATATTCGGGAAAAAATTAAAGTTTTTGATTTTAAAATTTAAAATAAGTAAGAAAATCAAAGTCTGCATAAAGAAAACCCCCTTTCCTAAACTCTGGTTTGAATTTGACAGTTTTATCCCCCTTTTTAAAACCTAAAAATTTTTGGTTTTTAAATTTTTAGATAAAGTCAATACCCCTTTTTATACAAAGTTTTTGACTTGAATTTTAAAAATACTTTTTTCCCATCAAAGTCTACACCGGAAAAAAAAAAATCAAACCAAACTTTGATTAAATTTTTTTGAAGATTTTCCCCCCTTTTTAGTCGCCTTTTCGAAGAAAAAGTGGTTCCTATCAACACGGGTCGGGGATCACCCCTTGGGTTTAATTTTTTTCGTCCCGCCCTCTTTTTGGAAAAAGTTTTTTTGAGATAAAGTTTTAAATCTTTCCCAAACTTTTTTTTTACCATCACCAGGGCCGTTATAGGCAAGTGAACATCCCCAAATCAAGGTTTTTGGCAAATTTTGGCCCCTTTTGACTTAAAAACCCATGGTTAATTTTTTCGTACCAGTTATTTTTGAAAAAGTCTTTTAAGAAAAAGTTTTAAAAATTTCCCCAATTTTTACCATCACCATGGCCAGTTATAGGAAGAGAAATAACCCCGTAAAGGGATTTTGGCGGGAAATTTGGGGGCCCCTTTTTGGACTTAGAATTCTTGGTTAAGTTTTTGTACCGTTGTTTTTTTGACAAAGTTTTTTGAGATAAAGTTTTAAAAAACTTTAAACATTTTTTACCAAAAACCCGGGGCCCCATTTTTAAAAGCGGGAGCAAATAACCATCAAGGAATTTGGCTGAATTATGGCCCTTTTTGACTTGGAAATTTGGAAAATTTTAGTAAGTTATTTTTGCCCCAAAAAGTTTTTTTTAAGAAAAGGTTTTAAAAACTTTAAACCCACTTTTTTAAAAATTTGCCTATCCATTTAAAAAGGCAGGAGTACATAATTCCTTTAAGGATTTTGGTAAAATTTTGGCCCATTTTGGACTTAAAAAATTTTGGTTTTTGGGTGTTCCGTACCAGTTAAAATTTTTTTTGTAAAGTTTTTTGGGGACATAGGGCTTTGAAAATTTATCACTTTTTTTAGTATAATAGTCTCTATCTGTAGGAAAGAGTAAAAACCCGTCTTTTTTTGGTGAATTATGGCCCTTTTTGGACTTTGAAATTGGTTTTGTTTTTCAAAAGCCCCGTTTTGTAAAAAACTTTTTAAAATAGGGCTTTTTAATTTGAACACTTTTTTATCATTAGATTTAGGGTTTAAAATTGGGTTTATACTTTGTTTTAGGAAAGGACTTTTTGGGAAAATAAAGAAAAAAAAAGGAAACATTTTTGGGGAAAAATTTATTTTTTTTCTTTTGTTTTTGAATATCTGGGGAAATTTTTTTTTTAACCCCATTTTAAATAAAATTGGGACGAAAAGAAAGCCGCGTTTTTCAGAAGTCTTAAAATTTTTTTTTTTTAAAAAAGTAAAATATCTCTGTTAGTTACTTTTAAAAGGGTTTTTTGACTTAAAAAATCAAAATAGTTATTTCAATCAAAGTTACCCCAGGGGACCCCAATTCCCATAACTCTGTTTTGAATTTTGATTTTTTTTTAGGACTTTATTTTGATTTTTTAATTGAATTTTTTTAGGCCCAAAGTCTTATTCAGAGTAAAAGGATGAGAAACGTGAGCCCGCGTTTTTCCCGGATTCTTTTGTTCACGGGGGTTTGAAAGTACTTGTAAAAAACCAAAGGAGCCTATACAGGATTTTACTTTTCAGTTACAATTTTTACCCCAAAAAAAAGGAAAATGCGCCTGTTAGGGATGAAATAAGGTTGTGAGAGGGTTTAAAAACCAAAAATCGGGAAAAATGAACCCAGTTTTTTCCCTATGCAATGGAAGTTTGGGGAATATATACAATGTTGGAGTCAATTCATTTGGGTTTGGTTAGTGGGTTGGTGGGGTGGGGTTTGGTCTGTCTGAATTTTCTTGGGGGCACGGAATTTTTCCACTCTTTTAAAAAGGAATTGCAATGAAATTTGTGCAATGATCACTATGAAGTGTGATATTTTTGTGACCTATTTTTTTTTGGTCACTTAAGTCTTCCCTGTTATACCCCTTTTAAAGTTTTTTCACTATTAAATTTAATCCTTTGGGGCGCAAAATTTCCCAAACGGTTAGGAAGTTTTTGGATTTTTACTATTTCCCCGGGGCAGTTTCTGTTTTCCCCTGAATTTCCCTGCCTTTGAACAATGACAAAATAAAAGGGATGGCTTATTACTTCAAAAATGGTTATATTCAGTAACTCCTAAAAGGGTTTTCTTTTGAAATTTATTTGTTTCATTTGGGTTTGGGGAAAACAATTGATGATATGGTTTAAAGTTTAAAACAGTTGAAAAAGTTTTGTTAAATATCTTTTTTTTTAAACCCTTTTTACTTAACAATTTTAAAGTTTTTCGGGGTTATTCCCTTTATTCATTGACTTTTCTTAGTTTTTAAAAAAAAATTTTGCATGAAGTGTTTCCAATGCCTCTGGGTAAACCAGTCTTCACACGCCCAATCCAAAAAAGGGTTTTAAAAGCCCCCCAATGGTCCCATCCCTGTTCAATATTCGTTTAAGTCCCTTTTCCTTTTTAAATTTTAGGGTTTAAAAACTGAAAAGTTTTTTTGGTTTCAAAAAGAAAAGAAACCACAAATTTTAGAAATGTGGGGGGGAAAATTTTTCTATTAAAAGCCCGTACTTAGAAAAATTATTTTGGGTTTTGCTAAAAAAAGAAAGGGCCCTTTAGAGAGGAGGGGGAAAAAAAAACCCCTGTTAAAAGGGAAAAAAGGTTTGTAAAAATACATTTTAGACAGGAAGGTTAATGCCCTTTAAAAAATGATGTTTTTCTTAAAAATTTTTAAATTTTAAAAAAACTAGAAAAGTGCTTGTTTTCTCTAATTTTTTAGTTCAGTAAAACGTGTGTCTTAAAAAGGAAACCATCCATTCTTGATCTACCCTGAGGACTAGTAGCCCTTTAAACCCAGAAATTTTTGAGTTTGAAAAGTACTGTTTTTATAAAAAGTTTATGTGCCCCTAGAAAAAATTTAAATTTTTTTTTACTTTTTTTAAAGGGAACCTTAGAGGAGGTTTAAAGAAACAGAGGCAGGCAACAAAAAGATTTGAAAGGGTTGGGGTGGAAAACCCAATGATTTTGCCACAGTTGAAAAATATGAAAAAAACAAAGTAAAAAAGGCGGTAAGGGGAAAAAAAATTTTTTAAAAATACATAAAAACAAATTTAATAAACTGTTTATGGTTTAAGTAGTAAAGTCCTCATAAATATTTGGTGTTTTGGGAGATATTTTGGGTATTCCCAGAAAAAAATTTTCCGGGAATTTAGCCTTCCTGTGGGGACGAAAAAAAAACTTCCTTTTTTAATTTTTTTATTATAATTTAAAAGTAAGACAGCGTTTGTTTGGGTTTTTTCAAAAAAAAAGTCGAGGTTACTGTCATGGGTTTTGGGGGGTTTGTCTGTTTTTTTCTGCTTGGTAAAAAAAATTTTTCAGGATTGGTTAATTTTTTAACAAAAAACATTCCTTATGAAAAGCCCTTTTTATGCCCTATGATATTTGACCCGCCCTTAAAAGGCCCCTTTAAACCTTTTAAAAATTTAAAAAAGTCATTTTTTTAAAATTATTTTGTGAAAACTTGTTCTTTTTTTGAGGTTTTTTAATGAATATTCCCCACACAAAAAATTTTTGGGTGAAAAACCCCTTCCCCCTTGAGATTTAATGGGTGACAGGGCCCTTAAAAATGCCTTGCCCTTTTAGACTGAAAACCCTTTAAAAAAAGGTCGTTTTTTAAAATTTACCTTGTGTAACTTTTTCCCTTTTTTGAGGATTTAGAATATTCGCACCCCGCAATTGTGGTGCAAGCCCCTTCACATTGAGATATTGAGAGATTTACGTCATACTCACACAAAACCCAACCCTTGGGACAAGCCCTTCACAACATTAAGATAGGTTACCTTGATTCCCAAATGACCTTGCCCTTTCACTTAAAATTTTTGAAAAAATTCATTTTTTAACCTTTAATTTTTTTTTGGTGAATTTTTTTTATGTGTGATGGATTTGCTTATAAAAGGGAATCCCAGAAAGGAAAGGGGGCCCAAATTTTCCTTCGCATTGGCATTTGCCCCCTTGGCAGTGTTTTTGGTTTTAAAAAGAAAGGGAAATAAACAAGTAAAATCGGGGGTCCTAAAAAAGACGGGTGTTTTGGTAGTTTTTTTGTTCACCGGGAAAATACTTTCTTAATTCTGGCCTTCCTGTAGGACAGAGAAAACCCCTTAGTCTTCGTTTGACATGTTTATGTACAGTTGAACTTAGAAGCTTTTTTTGGTGGTCGAAAAAAAAAAAATTTTGAAAAACAATTTTTTTAAAAAAAGATGAAAAAAAACAATCAGGTCCTCAAAAAAGGGGTTTGTTTTTATGGGAAAGATTTGTTTTTTGTGTCACCAGCTTGGAGGGTTCAAACATAAAAGGAAACACATTTCCGAATATGGGGAAGAGAAAAAAGAAAAAACGGGGCAGTAAGGTTTACCAGAGTAAAAGTAGGCCGACAAGAAGAAGTCAGCAAACAAAAAATTTGGTCGGGTGCAGGGGAAAAAAGCTGAGGTGAAAATTGGGCAAAATATTTCGCTTTAGTTTAAGTTCCTGGAAGCATGAAATTGAAAATGCCATGGGAAAAGAGCCGTTTGTGAAACCGCCCCTGGGAAAATTAAAAATCTTATAAAGAAAAAAAAAAAAATTTTCGTTGGTGGAAATTTCTTTAAAAAAAAATTTTTTAGCAGGGGAAATTTTCCGGCCCCTTAAAGAGACATTTTTTAATTTAGGGGAGCCCAATACTAGGGCTTTTTGTTTTTGGGGGAAAAACCCCATAAAAAAAAGGTTTTGAATTTTTTTTGGATTTTCTACTGTAAGGATAAAAGGCGTTTTTGAGTACCTAATGTCAAACTTTAGAAAATTTAGCATTATAATTTTTTTCATTTTTTTTTGTTTGATTTTAATCCCCAAATTTTTTTAATTTCCGGGGTAGAAAGAAAATTTCATCTGACTGTCTTTTAAATTTAAAATGACCGCACCCTTTTATTTTACCCCCCAGATGTTTTGGTGATTTAGAGGAGCTTTGTATTTTTTCTAGTGTGGGGGGGGGTTTAAAAAACATGTTTAACAATGGCCCAAAAACCAACTGGAACCAGTCAGGTTTAAATTATAGATTTTTAGAGCCCAAAAAAAATAAAAAGATTTCTTTCTTTTCAAAATTTTACTTATTTCACAGATGTGGGGGACCAGTTTGTAATATATCTGTGTATATTGTTTTGACAATATTTTGCTTTTTTTTTAATGATAAAATTTCTGTCGGGTGAAATCTGTTTAACATTTTAAATTGCATAAAAAGGGTTTAATTACTACTTAAATATTTTACTATGGTTAACAGTCAAATTTCATAATGGTGTGTGTAGGAAAAAAGATGGCATGGTTAAAAAAAATAAACATCCATCCCCAGTTTTTTTTATTGTGAAAACAGCCTGTCATTTAGGGGTTGTTAGTTTTTTTATCAGTCGTCTTTGAACCATTTTCGGGTTTTTAAGAAAAAATTTTCAGGAATTATCCCTATGAAGCTAAGGGTGTGGGGATATTGTTTACAAATTCAGTTTTTTTAAAAGTTTACTGAGTTTTAGGCCCCCCAAACGTTTCATAAAATTTTTTTGGGTACAATTTTTAGACCTCTTACTAGATTTCAACAAAATTTACAGGAATGCGCCCCTGGCAGGGAGGCTTTATCCTAACCAAATGTGACGGAAACAAATGTTTGGGCCCTGTTTCATGTAGACACAAAAATGCACATGCTGAAGAATTTAAATGTTGAAATTAAAATGTTGTAGAAAAAAATTGGGGGGACGGGTTGTTTTGAACAAACAAAGGGGTTTTGGGGAAATTTTAGGACAAAAGGCCCCCTTACACAATTTCTGTAAAATGATACAGAACTTTCTTTCAAAGGGATCATCTTCCTGGGAAAACCGCATGCACTTGTATAGCAATTCTCTAAACAGACCGGGGTTTTTTTTTGAATGACCCGATAAAACCCCGGTTTTTGTTAAGGTTTTGGACAAAAATTCAGGGAGATGGTGTTATTTTATTGAATAATGAAAGTTATGTAATGGTTGAAATTTTTTTTAACATTATTTTTTCTGTTTAAAAGCTTTAAAAAGGGTTCAGACTGTCCCAGGGAACTCTGGGTTTACTTTAAAAAAAAAGAAACTTTACTTTACCTAATGTTTTTAAACATGCTTCACACCCAAAAATTTGGGTTTTTAAACTTATTCGTTTTTGGGAAATTTAATTAGTTGATATTAATTTAAATTTAGGAAAAAATTGGGTTTAATAAAAAAACATTAAAAAAAGGTTTTTTAACACTTAAAAAAATTTAAAACAAAACACATTTTTTTGTTTTTATATTGGTGAAGGGAAACAATAGATGACACCGATAGGGAAAAAAAAACCCCCTGTTATTTGGAAACCTTAGGGCTGAAATCTACATCAATAAAAAAAAAAATATTAAAATGAAAGTTACATAATTTTTATCTGTCAGTATTAAAAAAATTTTCTTTTTTTGAGAACCAAAAGTGGGGAGAAAAATGAACCAAAAGTTTACTTTGTGAGATTTTTTTTTTAAAAAACTAAAAACCCTAAAACAGTATTTTAGCCAATTCCAAAAATTTTTTGGGGGAAGCTGGATGGGCGGTTTACTTATTTAGAAGGGTTATGATCCCTAAACCCAATAGGGGCTAAAATTTATAATAATGTTTAAAAAAAATTAAAAAAAAAAATTTTTTTCTGCATTTATTTTCTTCATTCAAGATTTTAAATTATTTCGTGTAAAAGTAGAAATTAAGTTTAAATTTCTGTCTTTTAAAAAAAAGATTTTTACAAAAAAAACCCCCCCATTTATTATCATTAACAAAAATTTATATAATCCCTCGTGGGAAAATAGTAGTTCAAAAGGGTTTGGGGCCAGCACCTTTTAAAAGGTAAAATTAAATTTAAATTTGTTTTAAAATGGGCTATAAATTTTTCAACCCATTATTTTTTAAATTATGCTATGTATAATTAAATCTGCCGAGTTCTTTTTTTTAACTGCCCCTTTACCAAATTTTTTTAAAACATTTTTTAAACCCGGGTTTTTTACTTTTAAAAATATTTGGCCAGGGAAATTTCATAAATTTTTTTAAAATGATCCCAATTTTTACATGTTATTCCATTCATTGGGTTTTTTTAAAAAAATATGAAAAAAAAAAGCACCCAAATTCAACCATCTCCGTTTTTTTTGCAAATTTTTGTGCCTTTTAAAAAAAAAACAAAATTTTGCAAACTGGGCCCGGGAATAATTTTAAAGTGAGATAAGATTTTGGGAAAAAGCAATCCTTCAAGGGAATTTAAATTATGTGCTAAAGGAATTCTAATGTCCCAAAATCTCTGAAGGCCCGGGGGTGTTTTTTTTTACTAATGGGTGGGGATTGGGCCCCATTGGGTGTGAGTAGTGTACCTTTTAATTGAAAAAAAGTGTATTCACAAATCAAGGTAAAACCCCTTGGGTTTTTAAATTTTTTTTAAACCCGGCCCCCAAAGTGCCATGGTGAGGGTATTTTGCTCGGTCATTTTCGGCCCTTCCCTCGTCATCAACAAAATTTTTTTCAAAAAAGAAAATCCTCCTAAACCACGGGGTTGGGGTTTTGACCAAACGTACCGAAAATGATGCTTGGGGGGGTCCCTTTCAAAGGTTTTTCAAAAAGGTTTCCCGGGCCCCTTGCACCCAAAATAGGTCACAGGAGTAAAAAAAAATTTTTTTACAGAACTTTTAAAATTCTTGGGCGAAAAACCCAAAATTTTAGGCCCTTTATATTTAGGGATATAGGATTGCCCAGGGGGTTCTCTACAGGATTGTTAAATTATGTTTCCCCGGGGGGAAAATGGCCCCCGCCCCGGGTGGAAACCCAAATTTTAAATAGACTTTTATAGGAAAAAACTTTAAAAAAATTCTGGTCTGAAAACCCCAAAGGGCCCAGGCCCTTGATATTTGGATGTAGGGATTGCCCCGTGGTCCCCTAAACCCAAATTTTTAAAATTTATTTCCCTTTCGGTGAAAAAAAAGGCCCCCCAGGGGGGCCAAGTTTTTTTATAGACTTATTAGGGAAAAAAAAATTTAAAAAAAATTTTGTCTGAAAAAAACAGTAAACCCGGCCTTTTATTTTTTGGGAGTAGCATTGCCTAGTGGTTTGTTTTTTCCAAAATTTTTCAAATTATTTCCCCCCGGGGTGGAAAAAAGTGGCCCCCCCGGGGGTGGGGGGTTTTTCCCCAAACTTTTTTAAAAACTTATATTAACAAAAAAAATTTAAAAATTTTTCTTATCTGAAACCAACCAAAACCCAGGCCCTTTTATATTTGGTATGTAGCATAGCCAAAAAGGTCCCCTTTCCCAAGAATGTTTTTAATTATGCCCTGAGGTGAAAGGGCCCCGCCCAAAGGGGGGCCCAAGTTTTACAAGGGTTTTTTTATTGGAAAAAAAAATTAAAAATCTTCTTGCTGAAAAACCCAAAGAATGGCCCTTTATTTGGTTTTTGTAGCTTTTCCCATTGGGCCTTACCCAAATTTTTAAAAAGAAATTTCCCCCGGGGTTGGAAAAGGGCCCCCCCCAGGGGTTAAAAAGTTTTTTTTATAGACTTTTATTTGGAAAAAAATTTAAAAAAACTTCTCGTTCGGGAAAACCCCAAGGCCAGGGCCCTTTTGGGTATTTGGAAGGGAGGGTTTCCCATTGGAATCAAAAGTTCTTCCAAATTATGGGAAAAAAGTCGAGGGAAATTTTAAAAGGGGCTAGAAGATGACAATTTCCCCAGCTGTAATGGTTAAAGATTGGGCTAATGATAGCTTTTTGAAAAGTTTTGTGTACATTTTTATTGGTGGATTTTTTTTTTTCTGACACCCATTTCTGTGTCCTTTTCCTAGGCAGGAGCTTTCATTTCCCTTTGTGATTGTTTTAGTTTTTTAATTTTTTGTGCCATTTTTTTTTTAGATCTTTTTTGTACTAAAAAAGTGAAAACCCCCCCTAAAAATGGACGGGTTTTGGACCCAAGGGCTTTTGTCCCGTTTTGGGGTAATTAGGGTTTTGCGGGGCAAAATTTTAAGGTCTTTGGGGGGTTATAATATACCGTTTTATATTTTTTATTTATATTAAATATCCGGTCTTTTTGGGGTAGAACACTATTTCTGTGTCGTTTTTAATATACATGTAATTAAAAGATCAAAATTTTCAGGACAGTTTTTTTTAGTATTTAAAATTTAAAAAAAAAGGGGCTTTTTTCCTTTTTGGGTTTGGGTTTTTTCCCCCAATTTTTAAAATTTTTATTAAAACAGTGAAAAAATTTTAAAATTTATTTTCAAATTTTTCAAAAAAGAGAAGAAAATTAAAAGTTTAAACAAAAATTTTTAAATTTCCCTTTTTATGTATTTCAGTTTTTGGTAATGAAATTTGAAATTTGAGTTATTTATGGGGGAAATTTATATGGTTTTTGCAAAATTTTTTACCCGAAAATCTTTCCCGTATTTAGAATGAAGTGTTTTCCCGGGTTTAAAGGGAAAAAAAAATATAGACAAAGGCGTGGGACCCGGGGGCAATTTGTCCATTTTGGGGGGGTTTTTTAGTTTGGGGGGTTTGGTTAGAGGGGTTCTACGTACCAGGGAAATTTTGGGGGGGATAAAAGAACATGTAGTTCCCGACAGTATTTTGTCCTTTTCAAAACTGTTTTCATGTTTTAGCCTCAGTTTTTTGCGAATAAACGTTTTAGGTTTCCCCCAAGCTGTATATTTTTATGAGGTATTTGGGGGAAACGATCTTTAACCCATTTTTGTGCGAAAACGACCCCAAAAAGGGATCGAAACCAAATACGGTAAAAACAGGGGTATCCAAACAAACATACTATCCAAAAAAAAAAAAATATGGAGTTCCGGTTTAACCATGGGCGTGCGACGACCCCGATGAAATTCGGGATTCAGGGCCTTCGTTAATGTTAATAAGCTCCCCGTAAATCATGGCGAAACGCAATATCCGCACAATAAATTCTGCGACCGAAAGAATATTCAAAGTAAGCTGTTAATTTTGTTGCTCAGAAGCTATCAGCCGGTAAGGACACACTTTTTAAATTGGATAAAAACATGTTTATTCATCTGAGTAGCATTTTAAAGGGGCGACATTTTGAACATTTTTATATTAGGGGGGGAAGGGGATACAGTTCACGGCCCGACATTTTGAAAATTGAGGAAAAAAAAACATTCTCCAACGATTTTTTCAGCTCGGGGAAGAGAGAATAGTTCCCTTTGTGTCGTTTTTGATGAATTTAATTTTTTTCCCGGTATTTTAGTTTCTTTAACCTTTTTTGTTACAAAGCTACATTAAAATTTTTAAAATTTAAGAAACCTGATTTTACTTGCGGGCATGACTGTTAATGGAATTATTTTATTTTTATATAGATAGGACGGCCTCCTTTACAGCATGTGCATGGTTGGACCTGTTTTTTTTAGAAAGTGATAACTAACTTTCCATTGTATAAAAAAATGTAAACAAACACCCCACCCTTAAAAGCAAGAAATTCCTTTTTTTTACATTTTTATTTACATCAGTTTGAAATAGGCCTTTTAGTTTATTTTTTTTTCTTAAGGCTCATTGCAGATACACAGTAATTGACTTATGATTCGGCCGATAACTTCCCGGGCCCCCTAAATATAGCTTATGGGGAAGGGATCGGTTTATAAAAAAAGGCTGGCTACGATTACGGACCGTAATCCTACCCCCGGGGTCTAGGTTTACGGAAGTCCGTATTCCTAGACCCCCTAGGAATGGCTGGGGTTTACGGGGGTTTTTAAAAGGGGCTCAAATTATGTTGGGACATGCTAAATACTTGAAAAATACCATTCACATAATTTCACTAATATTCGTGCTATCGATCGGCCTTTTTGGGGTTAGTAAAAATTTATCTTAATGGGGGGGGCCCGGGGAAATATTATAGAATTACTATTTTGTATTACCTGCATTTTTTTTTTCATAAAGGGAAAACACAAAGGTCTTTAATAACATAAAATAGGGTTTTTAAATCATTAAATTCAAAGTAATTTTTTTTTTTTAAAATTTTAATTTTTGACACCCAATCTAACATTTTTCCGCGCGCCGCCTTTAAGTTATGCAACCCCAAAACGGCAGATTAAAAAACAGAAATAAAAAGGCAGGCATGAAAAATTAAGAAAAAAATTAATTTTAAAACATCATTTATGCTTTTGCCCTAACCCTTTTTTATGCCTCTAAAATACTTCCGTAATCCTAGCCTCCTCAAGGTTGTCTAAAATACAAACTTCCGTACCCTAAACCCGGGGGCAGGATTCGGTACCGTAACGTACCCACTACCAGAAAAAAAATATAGTTTAAAAAACAGTCGGTAACATTGCCCAATCCGGCTTTCGACATAAAAACTAACATTTTTTGAAAAAAATAAAGATTTTTCTTTCAAATTTGGGTTCATCTTTTTAATGACACAAAAAAAAAAAAATAACTTGGGTTCCTTCATTTTGGTAAAATTTTTCCCCTTTCGTTTTTTTATGAGCAAATTTTTGAACCCAAAAAAAATTAGGGTTTATAACAAAATTTCTATTGGTGTTTGTTTCGTAATTACACTCATTTGACACCAGTAAATTGTCACTCGAGTAGCGTTGATAAGCGCAACTGGGCGCAGACACAATTTTGGCTCGACTTTCTTTGGGAAATATTTAAAACGTTTACTGCGACGATACAACCATTTTTAAAATAAATTCGTATTATACATCCACATTTTAAATAAAGTCATATTGATCCCTAAAAATTTTTGTAAAACAAAAAAACAGCCCTTATCTGGGTTCTGAAAACATGCTGTTGGTCAGAATTTAAGGAATTTAATTCAAACGTTTCCCTAAAAGCAAGATTTAAGATTATCAGAACCAAATCTGCGAAGATGTAATTTCTTTTCCCAAAACACAGGGCTCAAATTTTGGACTCGTAAAAAAAGTCAATTTCATGGAAAGAAGTTAAATAAAAATTTTACCAATTTATTTTGTAAAAAAATAATAGTCAAATTGTTTCGTTTTTGTTAAATTTTTTAGATTCCTTTCATTGAGGGATACAAAAACCAAATCTTTTTTTTGGGTTAGCCATTTCTTGTTGAATGGATTTTGTTTTTAAAAAATGTAGAGGGCACTTATAATTAAACAGAACGCGGCTATCTTTTCTAACGTACATGTATACATTGAATCGCTATTTTTAAAATTAGGTACAAAATTTGCCTTGCCGTATTTCAGCCCTATTAAATTTTCGCCCTCAAGATGCATTTTCCCAATTACTTTGAAGGTCATTTTGAGTTTTAATGCACAAAATGACACCAAAAAAACCGTGCAAACAATATTTATGTTCACATGATTTTTTGGATTCTAACTTCTTAATTGAAAGTCTAAATTTGCAAGTAGATTTCAGATTAGCACAAGAAAAAAAGCTACATGCAAAATTTGCGTACGTTGGCAAAAAATTAAATTTTTAGCTCTGCAAATGCAAATGAAGCCGCCACTTACTTTTTTGGGCCCACATTCAGTTCCTGTTCTCCCAGGAATCCCCACGAGCATGTCCCAAAAAATATGTAAGTATTTTGAGGGTTTTACTAGACCATTGTTTTTGGTTCAAATTCAGCTTTAAGTTGGGCATGGAAAATTGGGTCATGCTTGGAAAATTTTTTATCTGGTTTCCAGCTGGGTTTGTTGAAATCTGAATTTTGTACCTGCACCAACCAAATACGTTTAAAGTTATACGTTTTTGAATCATGACCGTCGATACCAATAAACAATTGTAGATTTTGTTGGTCCTGTGTTATACAAACTGAGGAAGGCAAACAGATTCTTCTAGCTGCTTTACCCCTGTTTTTGCCTTTTCTGATACCGACAAAGGAAAGGTCATAGCCACCAAAAAAAGGTACCTGGGTCACTGGGTTAAAGAATTTCTACCGTCCAAAACACAACGCATTGCTGTGGCCAATGCATTTTTGGCCTTTGTCACGCTCACAGGCCCACATTCAAGGTCACGCATTAAAGAAATAAAGAAACAATTTTTTTTTTCGTAGAAAATTATTGAATCAAACATGCAAGGTGACGTTGACAAGTGTTTTTATACCAGTAATACAGCTTTTACATTTCCCCCATGCAACATTTATTTCTACCCCATGAATAAACATCACAAAAAAATAAACAAGGAGGGAGACTATTCAAAACCCGATCTATTGTGTGTTAAAAAAACTAAATTTCACGGAGGGCGTTTCCCCGGGTTTTAAGGATCATGCCCTCCCGACCCTCAAGGGAAACCTTTCCTTTAAAACTCCGATCACACCGTGGCCTTTTTGGAGCCTTGAAAGCAGAATTTATGTCTGTTTGGCTGGTCGTCGTGTAAACAAACCTACCAAAAGTACTTTTCTTTTTTTAAAACTGAAATTTTTTAAACCCCATTTACTCCGTTTCATTATACATTTTGACAAAATTTGCTACTGTTTTTTATGTCTCCCCAGGAGACATATTTTTTTTGCCCTGTCCGCAGCCCTCGTACGTCACACTTCATTTCCGAGAATAACTGGGGAACCATTTTACCCAGAACCTTCAAACTTTATAGGTTGTAGGGCTGCTGGGTAACCCCCTATGTTTTTGGGGGACTCCATCAAAGGCAAAGGGCACAGGGGCTGAAAGAAAATCATTTCGATCAAAAACTAAGAAAAACCCTTTACCCAGATGTTGAAACTTCATAAGATGATGGTCAGAAAAGTAATGACCCCTATTTATTTTGGGGTCACTCCATCAAAGGTCAGGTCACGGCCTGAACATTTTAAAAAACCTTTTCCCATCAATAACAGAGAACCAAATTGACCCAGAATGTTGAAAAATTTAAGGGGGATTGGTCATGAAGAGTAGATACTCCTATTTTTTTGGGGGCACCCGTCAAAGGCAAGGTCACAGGGGGCCCGAACATTTAAAACCATTTTCCAATCAATAACTAGAGAACCACCTACCCGAAAGTTGAAACTTTATATTAGGTTGGTCAAAAAAGGTAATAACCCTTTTGGGATTATGGGATCACCCCGTCAAGGTCGGGTAAAAGGGGCCGAACATTGAAAAATTTTTTCTGTCAAAAAACTAGAGAACCACTTGACCCAGGGTTGAAACTTAATAGGAGTTTGGTATAAAGAGTAGATGACCCCTAACGATTTTGGGGTCCTTTCGGGTAAAGGTCAAGGTCCGGGGGGCCTGACATTGAAAACCTTTTCCGGTCAGAAAAACTTGAAAAACCACTTGGGGCCCAAAATGTAAACTTCGTAGGATGATTGGTTCCCAAGTAGTGAACCCAAATTTTAGGGCACTCTGTTAAAGGTCAAGGCCACGGGCCTAAACTGGAAAACCATTTCCAATCAATAACTTGGAACCTCTAAACCAGAATGTTGAAACTTCATAGGTTGTTTGTTCATGCAGAGTAAATGACCCTTTTTGTTTTTGGGGTCACTCCGTTAAAGGTCAAGGTCACAGGGCCGAATTTTGATAACAATTTCCCCGATAAATTAATTGAGAACCCACTTGCCCCAGATGTTAAAACTCATAGGTGTTGAACATGCGGGGAAATACCCCTATTGATTTTGGGGTCAGTTTTAAAGGTAAGGTCCCCCCGGGCCTGTTCATGTAAAACATTTTTTGGAAAAATAATTTGAGAACCACTGACCTCAATTTAAAACTTAATGAGTTGGACATGCAAAAGTACGGGGACCCCTTTTTATTTTGAGGTCACTTGATCAAAAGGTCAGGGTACGGGCCTGAACATGACTTGAAAAACCATGGCCATGGTTTTGAAATTTGGGGGCGGGATGATGGAAAATCCCAAGTAGTTTGATCCCTTTTTGCACCCAACCATCATGTCCTTTGACTTTGCTCCTGACCCCATTGACTTCTTGCCTATGGACTTTGCATTGGGGGAAAAAATGCGTTTTTTTTTAAAAAAGCTTTTTCTATTTTTTCATTAAAAGAAGTTTTATTTAAAACAAATTTCCCCCGCCATGCCAATGTTTAAAATTGGGGTCTCTTTTGGGGCTGAAAATTGAAAAAACGAAAAAAAGGATTTAGCCTTAGACCTTTAAAATTTTTCAAAACATTTGGTTGTCCTGTTTCTTTTTTTCTCACCTTTCCTTTTTCGGGCTCTTGTTTTTTTACAGAGTATTGTTGTACTGTCCAAAGTGCTTGTTGACAGCGAACCATTGCTTGCGGTCAAAAGGGTATTTCTATCTTTCTGTTTCTTTTTATATAGTTGCGCGTGCACCAGGGAACAGTTTAATCATTCAAAAGGCATGATATACGTTTACAAATTGTTTTTGTGTGAATGTTTTTTGCGAGGTCGGTGATAGTTTAAAAATTCCCAAAGGAACATTAGGCGAAAAAAAAAAATTTGTCGTTTTCCGTATCCTGCCCAAAAATTTTTTTTGGCCCGACCCTAAAGGGGACGGTCCGTCCCCCTTTGTCTTTGAGAACTTTTTTTTTAAAGTTTTGACAAAAGTTGCAAAACTGCACTTTTTTTTGCTTTAAACGGACATGTGTATAAAAACTTATATGCTCTAAGGCATAACCCCCCCTATTGTTTCATTTTTTGAAAAAAAAAATAATTTCCAAAAAATCCCCCTAAAAAAAAATTTTTAAAAAATTTCCAAGGAAAAAGTTTTTTCGACCTCCCTCCCCAAAATTTTTTTTTAGATGTTACCCGGAAAAAAAATTTTTTTTAGTCCTTAAAAAAGCTCCATTTATTTTTTTGATGAAAAGCATTTCGGGGACAAAACCAAAAAATTTTTAATCTGTATGCAAATTTAAAAAAATTATTGCTCGATCCCTGCACAGGGGGGCCCAGGGTTGATGTCCGTTTGCCAAAAAATTTGAAAAATTTCTTTTTCAGAAACCACTGGGCAGATTAAACCCCCAAATTTTCACAAAATGTCAGAGGTGGTCCCCCCAAAAATTACCCAAAAAAATTTTAAATTCCTTTAAAGAACTCCCGAAAGAAAAACTTTGGGGAAAAATGAAATTTTTCGAAATTGTTAGGGCCCGGGGGCCTTTTTCCTTATATGACAGAGGCTATATTTTTTTATGGGAAACTTCCCACCCAAAAAAATTGCTTTTTTTCCCCAACACCCCAAAAAATGCAAGGTAACATTTCCAAAAAATCACATAAACAATGGTTTAATTTTATTTACTTTTGTTTTTTCGCAGGAACGGTTCTCAGAATTGTTTTTTAGCTACCTGTCAAGGTGAGCTTTTGTGATAGGGGGCACCCGTCATCCGCCGGCGTCGGAAAAAATTTTTTGTTTGTGACCACTCTGTGGGCACATTTTTCATGGGTTTTTATAAAATTTGGTTGGGGGGCTTTTTTATCAATTTACAATATTTGATTTTTTTTTTACAGGTTCCTTCTTGAGAGCAGGAGCTAAAAAAAGGGAAGGTCAAAAAATCCAGTATACTTGAAAAGCAAGAAAGAAACTTTCAGAAAAATATAAAAAAGACAAAAAACAAGGAAAAACTTTAAAATAAAAAAAAACTTTTAAAAAGGATAGTAATTGGTTTTTATTTAAAAAACTAAATTATTTTTGAGAAACAGGTTTTGACTAAGCTCTTTTACTTTAAGAGATAATGTGTTTTACACATTGGTTTTGTTTTGTCGACCCGCTTGGGGGAAGCGAAGACATATTTTGTTTAATGTCTATTCGGTGTTTTGAGTGTGTGCGCCCGGGGATTTGTTTGCCCGGGGACTAAAATTTTGGGGACATGCTGGGCAATCTTGTTTTATTGGTATGAATGTTAACCCAGTGAGAGGGGTGCATGGAAAAGCCCCGGGTTTCCTATTTTCAAAGGTCAAGATCACACTTACAGGTCAAAAGTCAAATTCAAAAAAAGACTTTTTTTACATTCTTCTTCACAAATTTTATTAATTCCAATTTTTTCCCCACAAATATTTTCCTCCAAAACCAATCCCATTCCTAAACAATACACTTAAAAAAATAAAAAAATACAATTTTTTGGGGGGAAATTTTAATTAACCACAAATTTTACCACCATAAAATGTTCAAAACCATTCCCTAACCCCAACCACCTTGGGCAAAGGTCAGAAAAAAGAAAAACTTTGGGGCCCTTTTTTTTGGAAGGGGTTTTGTTAATTAAATTGTTCTCCTTAGGGGGGTTTTTTAAATTAAAATTTCTTCCCTTTTTTTACAAAATTGCTTTTTATTTTTAATGTTTATTCGGTTAAGGGAAAAAAATAAGGGGGGGCCACTTTTTCTGTAGTACAACATGAATGTTACATCCAATTTTTAGGGGGTTTTTTGACCCACTTGCTGGTTTTCGGATTTTTGTGTGAATTTTTTTTTTTTTTTAATTTTTTTTTTAAATTTTTTTAAAAAAAAAAATTTTAATTTAAATTTTACTTTTTCCTTTGTTTTTACTTTTTAAAAAAATTATATTGTAACTTTTTGCAATTTTTTTTATTTGGCATAAATGTTTGCCCAATGGACAAGGAGTTCATGCCAAACTCCCGTCCTTTTGACAGCTGGCGGGGTTGACATATTACCGTGGCATCTATTTTCAATTTTTTTTATGAGATTTAAAAAAAAATGTTCTGTTATCCCCAGTAGTAAACTTGTCTTCTTTCGTCAGTAGGTTTTTTATGGGGTTCCCGAGAAAAAATCATGAAAACTTGACCCAATTTTTAAATTTTTTTTGGTACTAATTACAGGGTCAAGTTTTTTAACTTTGGGGTCGTAGGGCAAAAAGGAAAAAAAAATTGCAAACGCTTTGGCCTGGGTCATAGCTTTTGTAACACAGGTGTAACAGAAAAAAACAGGTTGTTTGAAATTTGAGGGCAAAAAGTTTTTAAAGGTCAAGGTCCCGTAATTTTGAACAGTTAACCTTTTCCCAAGATAATTGGACCTTGAGCCCCGGATGTAAAAGTTTGGTAACAGGGGTCCACATAAAAATACAGGTCAAGTTTTTTTCTTTGGGTCCCTAGGTTCCCGGGTCACAATAAGGCAAAACAGTGAAATGTTTTTTCAGTTTAACTTGAGAAAGCTTTAGGCCAGAATTTTGAAAATTTGTTTTTGGGGGGTTATTAAGACCCCAGGGGTCCCCTAAAAGATGTATAGGTCAAGGTCAAGGTCACACTGCCCGGTTCTTTAAAAAAAGATGCACGGGGGGGGCCCTTGGGGATTCCTCCACCATTAAAACGGGAAAGTCGCCGTTTGACCAACCCGTTTCGGTGTGAGTTAACTTCAAAAAAAAAAAAAACGGTTCTTCAAAACGGTTTTTGGCATAAAAATTCAGGATGTTTGGATGAGAAACACAAAATTTTTTTACAAGGTTGGTCTTTTAAGAGTTTTCCTTTATTGATTAGAGTTCCAAAAGGGGCAGGTGTCCGGAACATTTAAACCTTTTTCCTACAAAAACTTGAGAAAAAAATTGGGGGGGGATCATGAAACTATGGAGATTGAAATTTTAGGTCATTAGGTAATGCCAAAAAAATGTGCTTTGTTATTGGGGTTGTTCTTTTTATAAAAGGCCTATTGTGGGGTATAATTGTCACTCATGTGACAACTCTAATTTAGCTCACCCGAGCACAAAAATGCTCAGGTGAGCTTTTGTGTCGCACTGTGTCCGTCCGTCGTCAACAATTTGACTGTTAACACCTAGAGGTCACAATTTTTTCTTTAATCTTTTTTGAAACTTGGTCAGAATGTTACCTCAATAAAACTTTGGGCACATTTGGGTGTTGGGTATCTTGAAACTAGGTACCAAGTCAAAAAAAAAAACAAAGGAAAAACTTTTTTAACACTGTAGAGGTCACATTTTTAAGACTTTTCTTCAGAACTTTTTTCGAATGTTAATATTAAAGACATAGACAGTTCAAATCTGGGTCAAGTGGGGTCAAAAACTGGGCACCCGGTCAAAACAGGGAAAAGTTGTTAAAAACTCTAGAGGTCACAAAATTTTGGCCCCCTCTTTTTGAAAACTTGGTCAAAAAGTTCCCCCAATTAAAAAAATTGGACAAGTTTTTATATTTTGGGCGTCTGGGTTAAAAATAGGTACTGTAACCGGGGCAAAAACAAGGAAAAGCTTTTTAACACTGTAGTGGCCACATTTTATACCCTATCTTAATGGAAAAAATTTGGAATTTTTAAACTTGAGATCTTAGGCCCCAAATTAAAACTGGTCAGGTGGGATTAAAGACTAGGTCGTAGGTCAAAACAAAGGAACAGTGTTTTAAAATCCCGGGCCACTTTATATGCATCTTCATGAAAATTTAACAGAATGTTAAACTTATGTTTTTTCGGGCAAGTTTTAATCGGGTATGTGGGGGCAAAAACTAGGCCCAAGTCAAAACAAAGGAAAAACTAGTTAACTCTTTAGAGGTACATTTTGATCTATCTTAATGTAACTTGGTCAAATGTTGTCTTATGTCTTTTTGTCAATATGCCCGGTGGCGTTCAGGGGCCCTCTGGCCCGTTTTTTGTTCTTTTTGTAAGAGAAATTGTACATTTTTTGAAAACGATTACAGCAAATCCATTTTCTTTACTTTGACATCTTATTTTAAAACCGACAAAAAGCATCCATATGTTTTTAAAAATTGTTATTCACAGTTCAGCTTTATTTCATGTATGGATAAAAAAAAAATATGGATCTGTGATCATTATAAATGTGTTAACAGATAAAACTTAAACATTGGGAAAAGTTTATTCAAAAAAATAAAAGTTAAAAGCAAGTCTTTTTGATGTGTTTATAAAAGAAAATTAGGGTTTGTTTTAGGGGGTAAATTTTGAATTACAATTAACACAAAAGAAAAAAACCAAGCCTGCACAAGAAAGCTAATATGTCTCCCTGACTGATCTTAACCTGCGTGTGGGAAAAAGTTGTTTTTTTGTGTTCTGTTAAATCTTGTTAACAGGGTTGCAATCGTAACTTTTAAGTTTGTTTGATTTTTTAGCTCACCTGAGCACGTGTAGCTGTTGGTTACCCTTTAATTTTGTCATTTTTGTTCTCAACAATTTGCCTGTTATTAAAAAAACCCCCAGTAGACAGTTTTTTTAAAAGTTAAAGGGGGAGTTTTAATTGATCGGGTTTTCCATTGAGGGAGGCCTTATTTATATTAGTAAAAAGTGGAGTCTGGAGTGACGCAATCATCATTTGAGCCCCCCCACGAGAAAAAGTACTAGCGTTTTTGCGACCCAGCAGGATAGGGGAAAACCCGCGCAACTGCGCAGTCACATCGTGATCCGTACTGTTCGCTTAAAGTCTGCAATATTCATAGTGTCTGACAGCAAACAGTATTGATCCTGATGAGACTGTCTGGATCCATGCTGGTTGCAAATGTACGTTTTATTGTGGCACGGCCCATTTCTTTTGAAGTATTTTCTTCTTCAAAACTATAATGGCAGATTTATACCAAACTTGCTCTGATGCAACCTTGCAATGACTGTCAATCAAGTAGAAATATATTCATGGACAATGATATTCAACTAAAAGACTTAAAAACAGCTTGTTTTTTATGCTTTTCAAAGACAGGGCAGGGCATATTCTGTGAACAACTGTGGGCAGCGTCTGGTTATGGTTTTTGTACCACCCTATATATTTTGAAAACTACCACAAATTTCGACCTGAAACTTAAAATAGGTACTTAGTATCAACATCTGCATTGGATGACACAATCCCCATAACTCTGATTTGAATTTTTAGCTCACCTGGGCATGAAGTGCTCAAGGTGAGCTGTTGTGATCGTCCTTTGTCTGTGGTTTGTCGTCTGTTCACACTTGGCTTGTTAACAATCAAGAGGTCACATTTTTGATTCAGTCTTTATGAAACTTGGTCAGAATGTTTGCCTTGATAAAATCTAGGTCAAGTTTGATAATTGGTCATGTGGAGTCAAAAACTAAGTCACCAGGGCAAATCATCGAAAAACCTTGTTAACTGACTAGAGGTCACATTTTGTACTTAATCTTTATGAAACTTGGTCAGAATATTTGCATTGATAAAATCTCAGTCAAGTTTGAAAATAGGTCACCAGGGCAAATCATAGAAAAACCATGTTCACACTCTAGAGGTCCCATTTTTGAATCAATCTTTATGAAACTTAGAATGTTTTTTTATATGAAATCCCAGCCAAGTTTGAAACTGGTTCACTTTGGGTCAAAAACTAGGTCACCAGGGTATATCATAGGAAAACCATGTTTACACTCTGGTGGCCATTCTTTCGACTTGATCGTTATGAAAATGTTTGTCATGATTAAATCTAGGTCATGCTCAAAACTGGGTATGTACATTTGTGACGATGCGGTGAGAGATAAAGAGCTATCCTGGCCCTTTTGTTAATAGAAATGCAGAGAATATCTTGTATCATGAATTTATTTGAGCGACAGGAAAGTGGGGAGCTAGTTCTTATGTACGATTTATTTCTGTAAATTGTGCAAAGTTGGAGTGATATTTGGGTGAGCGATACAGGGCCATCATGGCCCTCTTGTAACAGAATTATGCTCAATTAGCTCCTTTTTAATTTTGAAATTTTGGTTAACCCATATATTTTGAAAACTATCAAAGGTTTTCATGTGAAACTTAAAACAGTTACAAAAGTACTTATTATCAACATCTGTGTTGGATAAAACAATTCCCATAACTCTGATTTGTACTTTGACAGAATTTTGCCAGTTTTTAACTTAGAAAGTTTGATTAAGGTTTTCATATTAGTCCTCAGTTTGTCTAAATTATTTTTATTTCACTTTGAACTTTAAATATTATCTTACAATCAATGTCTACATTTCTTTGATTGGCACTCTGATGGGCGTATTTTGTGACATTCTTGTTTCTTAGTGGTTAATACAGTACTTAACTATTTTAGTACTAGGGCAGAGGACAATTATGTACAAAGCAATACATTACAGCACAGTACCACTGCTGCACTATCCATTGGTACAAATGTTGGCCAGAAGAAAAACATGAGCCGCGCCACGAGAAAATGTACATTGTGCGTTTGCGACCAGCATGAATCCAGATTAGCCTGCGCTTACTCGCGGTCTCGTCAGGATCCATACTGTTCGCTTCAAGCTTCTGGTTTGACAGCGAACAGTATGGATCCTGATGAGACTGCACAGATGCGCAGGCTCACCTGAATCCATGCTGGTCGCAAATGCACAATGTACGTTTTCTAGTGGCATGGCTCACATCTTGTAGAGATGAGCGACTTGAACGTCTTTTAATTAAAAGTTGTAGCTAAGAAGATTCACTAAAATGATTTAGATTTGGATGTAAATCTTGCTGTAATTAAAACTTGAAACACTGAAAATATAGTTGTTTGTAATTATACCCACACCAGATGAGTTTGGGGGAGTTTATACACATAATATAAAATACTTTTTCATGTTATGGCCTTGATCTTTACTTGAGACATTTAAATTACTTACCAGATCGATGTAGTTGGATCTTTAATTGTTGGGAGAAACATGTTGATGTTGAAATCAGTTTAATTTAAATCTGACTTTATTCATTGAGTCACAGGCATTACTCTTCTGACAATGTTCTTTTTCATAATTTTATTTCATTCATTGAGTCAAGGTGCATTTGCAGTGTATGAATTACTTGCAGTGATTGTGCAAAATAAAATCACCATTTTTAGCTCGGCTTTTCGAATTTTGACAGAATTATGACCCTTTTTAACATAGTATTTTTGGTTAAGGTTTTTGATAAAATCAAATATCTCTGTTACTGTTAAAGCTTTTGACTCGAAACTCAAAATAGTTATTTACCATCAAAGTCTACACCAGGAGAAACAATCCCCATAACTCTGTTTTTAATTTTGACAGAATTATGCCCCTTTTTAACTTAGATTTTTTTGTTAAAATGTTTGATAAAGCCAAATATCTCTGTTGCTATTAAAGCTTTTGACTTGAAACTTAAAATATATATTTACTATCAAAGTCTACACCAGGAGACACAATACCCATAACTCTGGTTTGAATTTTGACATAGTTATGCCCCTTTTTAACTTAGAATTTTTGGTTAAAGTTTTTGATAAAGTCAAATATCTCTGTTACTATCAAAGCTTTTATTTGAAACTTAAAATACTTATTTACCATCAAAGTCTACACTAAGAGAAACAATCCCCATAACTCTGTTTGAATTTTGACAGAATTATGCCCCTTTTTAACTTAGATTTTTTTTGTTTAAATTTTTGATAAAGTCAAATATCTCTGTTACTTTTAAAGCTTTTGACTTGAAACTCAAAATAGTTATTTTACTATCAAAGTCTACATCAGGAGACACAATTTGCATAACTCTGGCTTGAATTTTGACAGAGTCATGTCCCTTTTTATCTTGTTTTTTTTTACTGGCAAAGCTCTAATTCAGAGTCAAGCACTGAGAAAAGTCGAGCGCGCTGTCTTACGGACAGCTCTTGTTTAAACATCATCTCAAAACCACCTTAGCCAGTTGTTATGAAAATTGGCAGGGATATTTCTTGCATGGAACTCTACCAAGTTTGTTCAAACAATTCCATTCCATGTCATAACAACAAAGAAATATCTTTAAAAGTCTCTAAAACCACAAGACCCAGAGCTTATATATTTGACAATTTAGATACTTGGCATGTAGTGTTGCTTAGTGAACCTCTACCAAAATTGTCCCAAGTCATGCCACCTGGGCCAATAGACCATGCCGCAGGAGTTACTTGAATTTACATAGGTTCCAATAGGAAAAGCTTTAAAAAAATCTTAGAAATCATTAGGCATAGTGTTAGATGTTTGGCATGTAAATTTGTCTAATAGAACAGTTCAAAGATTATTGAAATTATGGCTCGCTGGTGAAAATTGACCCAGCCCCAGGGTTTGCTTGAATATATATAGGCATATATAGGGAAAACAGAAACTGTGCAGTTTTTAGTTCACCTGAGCCGAAGGCTCAAGGTTGTGATTGGTCAATGTCCGTCGTTCTTTAAACGACATCTCCTCCTAAACCACTGGGCCAAATTTAAAGAAACTTCACAGAAAAGATCCTTGGGTGGACCTCTACCAAAGTTGTTCAAATAATGGAATTCTATGTGGAACTCTGGTTGCCATGGCAACCAAGAGGAAAAACTTAAAAAATCTTCTCTGAAGCCACACGGCCTAGGCCTTTGATATTTGGTATAAAGCATTGCCTAGTGGTCCTCTACCAAGATTATTCAAATTATGTCCTTGGGATAAAAAATGGCCCCGCCCGGGGGTTCACAAGTTTTACATAGACTTATATAGGAAAAACTTTAAAAATCCTCCTCTGAAACCGCAAGGCCTAGGCCTTTGATATTTGGTATGTAGCATTGTCTAGTGGTCATCTACCAAGATTTTTCAAATAATGTCCTTGGGGTCAAATATGGCCCGCCCAGGGGGTCACAAGTTTTACATAGACTTATATAGGAAGAAACTTTAAAAATCTTCTTCTCTGAAACCACAAGGCCTAGGCTTTTGACATTTGATATGCAGCATTGCCTAGTGGTTCTCTACCAAGATTGTTCAAATTATATGCTCCTGGGGTCAAAACTGGCCCCGCCCTGGGGGTCACAAGTTTTACATAGACTTATATAGGAAAAATCTTTATAAATCTTTTTTAAAACCACAAGGCCTAGGCCTTTGATATTTGGTATGCAGCATTGCCTAGTTGTCCTCTACCAAGAATGTTCAAATTATGCCCCTGGGGTCCCGGAGTTCACAAGTTTTCATAGACTTGCATAGGGAAAAAACTTTAAAAATCTTCTCCTCTGAAACCAAAAGGCCTAGGACTTTGATATTTAGTATACAGCGTTGCCTCCTTGTCCTCTACCAAGATTGTTCAAATTTTGTCCCTCGGGATCAAAAATGGCCACGCCCGGGGGTCACAAGCTTTACATAGCCTTATATAGGAAAAGAACAGTAAAAATCTTCTTCTCCGAAACCACTATGCCAAGGCCTTTTATATTTGGTATGTAGCATTGCCTAGTAGTCTTCTACTAAGAGTGTTCAAATTATGCCCTTGGGTTGAAATGAGGCCCCAACCGTGGGGTCACAAGTTTCACATAGACTTATATAGGAAAAAAAACAACTTTATAAAATCTTCTTATCTGAAACCACAAAGCCTAGGCCTTTGATATTTGGTATGCAGCACTGCCCACTGGTCCTCTACCAAGATTGTTCAAAGTATGCCATGGGATGAAAGGAGGCCCTAACTGAGGGGGGTGGGGGAGTCACAAGTTTCAGATAGACTTGTATATGATTTTTTTGCAATATAGATCCATGATGATTTCGGGTGAACGATATAGGGCCATCATGGCCCTCTTGTTCATAGCCTACTAATTTCCAAAATTCTTAAGACTGACCTTGATTTTGAACTTTTGGCCCATTTTTCCTCTTCAGTGCAATGATATCAAGTGAGCGATATGGGGCCATCATGACCGCCTTGTTCAGTGTTCGGCATGTTAGTACTTTACTTCCGTATTTAAGAGTTACATATGAAATTAGAATTATCTCGACAATCCACATGGTTACGAGGACTGTGGACACTCCAGCAGACTGCATCAAATATGATAATGCAAGTCGAATGCTGCTAGAATTTTACATGTAGTCCAGTTGCCAAATTTTTCGCATGCATAAACTGAAAATCATTTGGGTTTGTTCTTACTGTTGTCCTTTGAACATAAACCTTTGCTGCAAATAAGTGATACCTAGGTCAAGCCGAACGCCTAGTGATTGCCAAGAAAAAATATGGGCCCCATATGTAATGCTAGCTGGGAGGTGTTGACACATTTTGAAAAACTCGTCGCTTTACGTACGGAACCTGGTTGCAAATAATCCGAACTTCTCTAATCTTGAATTCTGTCTTACATGAACGTTTCAGTCGGGACCTACAATACAATAAGGGCACAATAGAAACCCATCTCTCTAATCGGAATAATTTCTCCAGTATAAGCTGTTTGAATTAGACAGATTCCACTTAGTTTGACCCAGGTAGATTGCTACTGAAAAAAATCCATATTCCGGACTTTTGACTGTGTAACATATTATCAGGGCCTATCGGTTCACGAGTTTTCAAATTATTTCTCCTCATATGCAATCCGAGGACTTGTAGTTTATGGAGCCCTCAAAAAGACGCGCTCTCAAGATTATTCGCACTAAGCGTGCATTGAGTTTGTATATGTAACGTTGTGAGGCCTAAATTTTCTTAACAAGCTGGGGTTGTGAGGGCCCCAGCTGTTTTTCGAGTCCTCGTTAAAACGTTGCACCGCATTAACTGTGTAGACTCGGAGAGGCTTTTTAAGAATCGATCACTAAGCCACTTAATTTTGCAAAGACTCGCCTCCGTGGTCGAGTGGTTAATGTCGCTGACTTCAAATCACTGTAACCTCTCACTGATAGAGGGTCGCGGGTTCGAGCCCCCGCTACCAACCATGTCTCTTTATATGAGAAAGTTGGTAGTTTCTTACGGACGATGGGAGTCTAGTACTGGTCCTTCCCAGGAACGATGGTTAGGTAAACTGCCCGCCTCATATGACTCTGACTGTTAAAAGGTGCGTTAAACTCCAGCTAAACCAAACCAAATAATTTTGCAATATTTGTAAACAGGTTGTTGTTATAGGTACATCATGGTATATAACGGTGAAACTGGTAAAAATGAGGTGCAACTGGCAACAATGTTACAGACTATTTTCACGAATTTGACAAAATGTCCACCCATGTGATTTTAGCTTTGACTTTTTTATCTTTCTTTATTCATATTATGAAGCAACATTACAATAGCATAGTTAAATTCTCGTACTCTTCTTTGAAAAACAAATTATAAAATTCATCAGATTTTTGTCGCATACAGTTTAATATCGTAAAATTTTATGAAAATTACACATAATGCTTTTATGGCGTATACATGTAGGTGTCTGCTTCAGTTTAGATCAACTGATCCGCTGAAAACCGGTTTACGGATGTGGGATGGCGGTAAAACAATTACTTATATTATACAGGTAACTGATTTGGTTACCGGATGATTTGTATGATTACTAGGAAGGTTGAGATTTTTTTATATTACAATAATTTTCGTCTTTAACAGCGGGCCGCTCGATCTCGCTGAATTTCTATTCTGAATAACTTGAAAAAGCAGAGGCATCGGGCTTAGGTACATTCTTTTCATCGTCTAAAGAGACAGAAATGCGCAGAGGTAGACAGTCATGTCGATTTTGAAGAACAGTTCGTATTTTACTTGGCGAAGTCGTGAGAAAACAGACATACACTTGAACGCAGTCACTAGGAATTAAAGATGCTGAGCATGTTATCTTATTAACGGGTTTCAGATAATTTCAGTTTAAATATAACAAGAAATGGCGAAATTCACTGAGTCGCCAAACCACCTATCCATTTTTACTTAATGGAACTGTTAACTGTTGTTGGACGCTTATATATATCTAATCGACCATTTTACACCTGTTACAAATATCAATTTATGGTAGAGATTGTGATATATTGAAATTTTGTTTAGAAATTGAGGTCAAATCGTATAAAATATTTATGCGTTGTGCTTAAATTTTGATACGCATGGGTCCTCATACCGTTCTCGGGTTGGAAGTGTGTATGCAAATTACGTCCTCGTCTATATATTTGGTGTTGATGTACACTAGCCACTAGACTGATAATAACTATATTTCTATATTTTTCCCTTTTTTGACAAATTCAATTTCATAGAGACAAAAGCCAGTCTATTTTAGTGATTTTCACACAGGACTGATGTTGAAATTATCAGTCTAGTACAATCCGAAATGCTCTCAGAGAGATGATTGGCACCTATGGATGTTAGATTACCCATGGATAATTTGGTACATCATGCTAGTGGTCAAGTGTTATGCTGCTGATCATAAATCTGTTTACCTAACTGATTTTTAATGGTGATAGTTGAAGAACCATTCTCATCTAGAATAAACCATTTTGCTACTTTTGAAATCTTGACGGGTCATCTTTCAAATATATTTATTAACAATAATATGTTTATTTTATTTAAAGGATTATTCTAATCATTAAAATTCTGAAACTGAAGAATGGATTTTAAAAGTTTATTACAGCATGTCTTTGTCAAAGGCACATTTTAGAAAATATGTCGAGTTCAAGTTTATTCAAACGATAAAGAAACTGCTTTGTATAATATGTGTCAAAAAAGAAGATTATGATTGCTACCATATAAAACTTTTCAAAGGTGTTAATAAAACCGAGACTTGTTGTCCCATTGGAAAGCCAGTAGATATAGACAAAATTATGAGAAAGCTGTACCAAAATTAAAAGAAACACAAGTGTCAGCATAAAATGATTTCTATTCAGTGACCAAGCACCGTACTGCAGTCACTGCAGCACCAAACTAAAAAGACGTTTTATTTTCTTAACAAAGATTGATTAATAACAAAACTATTGAAGGTTGATGCAATGTCGAGGGCTCAGAGCGAAACTAGTCTAAGTGTATATAGAAATAGAAGGAGATAGACTAGTTTCGCTCTGAGCCCTCGGCATATATGGAAGGCTGGTGCACCATTCTTATTGTCAAATATCTAATGCTAATCGCTAAATACAATATTCGTACTCTCATAATAAATGCGAAAATTTCAAATATCTAATGTTTATAATGCTGAAAGATAATGCTAATTGTCCATAATTGATTTTATGAAATCAAGATCTGCATCATGTTTTATGAGTCTGATTTGAAGCATCTTCTACCATGTCATGACAGCATCGGACAATGCATGTTAGCATTCAGCTTAGTATGGAGGGTCGGTGCGTCATGCTAATTGCCGAATGTCAATTTTAATGCTAAATGCGAATAACTTTATGCTAAATACATATTATTTGATGCAAAATGCCATTTTTATTAAATAATTTGTCATTTTGCAATTAGCATGGCGCACCGTCCTTCCACAGTATTGTTTTGCCATCGCATTTGACAATTATGACTCAATGTTTAAGATTTAGCATTTGTCATTAAATATTTTGCATTTGGCATGTGGCATTTTTCAAATGAAAGGGCGGAGTTATAATGTTAACTCCTAATGCTATATATTTTATGCGAAATATCAAATGCTTACTTGTATTTCGGGTATTAAACATTTTTAACGTTAAAATGAAGTATTTGGTAAATTGAACAAGTCTCCATGAATAAAACTATACTATTATAAACTAAATAGCAAATAAAGTGGTCTAATAAGATGTGATAACCAGCGCTTAAAATTTCAAATAATATTACTTTATAGTATACATAAGTCCTCTCTACACTGGCGATTAATTGGACAAATGCATGTACCTTATAAGCGATATGTAACTAAATGTTAATATGTAGAGTTACCTTTTCAACACCAAAACACTTTGAAACCACATGTCTCTATTTAACATTATATTTTTCACAAATCAATTAATTTTATTTTAAAACATTTGGCTCTGCTAATCTTTACTAAAGATTATACAAGTATGACGTTTTCTTGATTTGTATAGTAGTAGTAGTTAACTAACTGGAGTTAATTTAGAGAATATAGTATGCAACATGCGAAATTTGCACAAATAAGAAACATACAAGAATTATAAGCTTAAGTGTATATCTAACTTTGAGACGTTTCTATCTTCTGCAGAAATACCAATTCTGATGTAAAAAGTGTGCTTTCATGTATTTACATATAGATTTTTAATGCTAAAAATTCCTCAGAAAAGCCATAGACCTTCTAACTAACAGAATACAGGATAACAAGAAATGAAAGCATTCTGTCCGAATATTCTCAGAGCAAGATTGCAGATTTATGTGCCTGTACTTGTGTTTCACTGTCCTTCAAAAACAACACTTCAATATGCATTATTCAGCCCCTGAACCTGGATATTCATTAATGCACCAAGAGGTGATACCACTATATTATATCATTTATATGTGTATTCCGTCTTTTAACGTTCAAGTTTTAACACAAATATCGCAAAAGCTAACTTTTTCCAGTACCAGTTCAGGGAAAAAACACATCTGTTCTACTCCTTTATTGTTCAATTGCAGTTCAATTCCTTATGTCCATTTTATGACAAGCCATAGGAATGTGTATCTTTCAGATTTTCCAATCTAACTGCAAGTACCACTACAGAGAAATGAAAATTCATTTCTGATAAAATTTCAACTCAGCTGACCCCTGCAGTTGTAAATCCCAGCTACCAGATGGTCTCAATAAATTGCATGAACATGTGGCAGTAAACCACTGATCTCTATCAGTTAGGCTGTGGTCAGTTCTTGACATTGATTGATAACAAACTTAAAAAGAGGTTTGTGAATTTTCGGATTGTACTAGACTATGATATTGAACATAGGATATAGACTGGCTCAGTTCACTACATTCAATCATAAAAATGTAAAAAGATATATCATAGTCTAGGAGCTAGTCGAGTGTTGATGTTGTGTAATTTACTGCAAATTCAGGTCCTCATGACTACGTTCTCAGAATGGTGCAAATACATGAAATGTCCTCGAAGCGTTTTACGGTGAATTAAGGAGAGTGTAAAGAAAAAACAAGTATCCCTTGGTTCCTTTTACAAGGTCCCGTGTTTCTGCTAAAAAGGTGGACCCTGTATACCCTTTATTTCTTATAGTCCTAAGAAAGGTACCAACTGTCAAAGTCCTCACAACTGTTGCTATACAAACCTGCGCAGAGGTAGACAGTCATGTCGATTTTGAAGAACAGTTCGTATCTTACTTGGCGATGTCGTGGGAAAACAGACATACACTTGTATGCAGACACTAGGAATTAAAGATGTTGAGCATGTTGTTATCTTATTAACGGGTTTCAAATAATTTCTGTTTAAATATAATAAGAAATGGCGAAATTCACTGAGTCTCCAAACCATTTATCCATTTTTACATATATATATATATATATATATATATATATATATATATATATATATATCTAATCGACTATTTGACACCTGTTACAAATACCAATTTATGGTAGAGATTGTGATATAGTGAAATTTTGTTTAGAAATTGAAGTCAAATCCTATAAAATATGTATGCGTTGTGCTTAAATTTTGATACGCATGCGTCCTCATACCGTTCTCGGGTTGGAAGTGTGTATGCAAGTTACGTCCTCGTCTATATATTTGGTGTTGATTTTGTGTAATTTACTGCAAATTCAGGTCCTCATGACTACGTTCTCAGAATGATGAAATGTCCTCGAAGCGTTTTACGGTGATTTAAGGAGAGTGTAAAAAAAAACAAGTATCCCTTGGTTCCTTTTACAAGGTCCCGTGTTTCTGCTAAAAAGGTGGACCCTGTATACCCTTTATTTCTTATAGTCCTAAGAAAGGTACCAACTGTCAAAGTCCTCACAACTGTTGCTATACAAACCTGCGCAGAGGTAGACAGTCATGTCGATTTTGAAGAACAGTTCGTATCTTACTTGGCGAAGTCGTGGGAAAACAGAGATACACTTGTACGCAGTCATTAGGAATTAAAGACGCTGAGCATGTTGTTATCTTATTTACGGGTTTCAAATAATTTCTGTTCAAATATAATAAGAAATGGCGAGATTCACTGAGTCTCCAAACCATTTATCCATTTTTACATATATATATATATTTAATCGACTATTTGACACCTGTTACAAATACCAATTTATGGTAGAGATTGTGATATAGTGAAATTTTGTTTAGAAATTGAAGTCAAATCCTATAAAATATGTATGCGTTGTGCTTAAATTTTGATACGCATGCGTCCTCATACCGTCCTCTTTTATATTAACTGCCACGTAGATTGCATCTAACAAAAGCATGTATTCCTGTATCAATCTATATATAGATATATCTTGTATATTCAATAGCTCAAAGTGCACATGCATTGAGGTATCATTAAGTATCAACTGTTTTCTGGGTTGCCTTACTTTACTTTATCTATTTGTTTATTGTAAATAAAGTTGCATCTCCAGGACCACCTAAGGCATGTTTGTTAAAGTAACAATTCTTTATTCAAATGTCACGCATTATTTCATCAGTTAGACTAACGTATATTCAGGCAGTTACATTTAAAAATAATACAATGACGTAATGTAATAACAAATATACGGAAAAACGGCGCAACAAAGACGTTGCGGGAAACTTTACGAAAATAATATAAAATGAATCTCAAGAATATCCCTGTGTACCCGCACAAAACTCTTGAAGCAGGCAGAAAAAAGATACAAAACAATTTAAAAGGGAGATAATAAAGCTTGTAAAAACACATATCTAAGTTCAGGAATAACACTTTTGATGAATTATGTTTCCCTGTATTTTTGTTATGACGTTACGTCGTTGTATTATTTCAAAATGTAACTCTTGTTTATATTATATACCTGCACAAAGTCTTTACTGAATTTACTGACTATATATGAGAGTAAAATAGAGGGGGGAAGGAGAGGGACAGAGAGAGAGAGGGAGAGAGAGAGAGAGAGCTATGATAGATAGATAGTGTCAAAATAGAACGTGCACAGAAATTTCAAAATACTCACTTATTTCTTTTGTTTTTCCTTGTATTGCATACTGAGCATCTTCAATACCACATAGAACACTTACATTAAAGTAAAATTTCTCTTTCTAATTTCCTTCAAGGTATTTTACGTCTCAGTCCGAAATACTTCTAATCCAGCTCATTCAAATATACGTTTTAGCATATTTAATTACTTGTAGAGAACGGAGAACGTGCAATTAAACTAGCATTCTATTTTAAGATGCTTCAGGTAATTTTATCCTTTTGTCCTAAAGAGTTATTGTGTTTTCTGCAGTCTATAGTCGGTGCATTTAAGTAGCCAATCTGTTTAAAAATGGAACATATTATCAATCAGTATATATTTACGGTATTTACGCCGTTGCTGTGTTGTTTTGATTTATGCTACCCTTGAAAAAGGCTTTTTTAAAAAGCCGAAAGCGCTCGGGTTTATAATTAAACTTTTGACACTGTTTGAACATATATTTTTTCTCACACTCTATAATTTTATCTTTATGTTCTTGTATCCTTCCGGGATCCAGTGTGTTTGAAAGGCATTTCGTTGATGTTTTTTCTTTAATATCTCACTTATATATATATATATATATATATATATATTTGCTGCATTACCATATCATACATTCTGCGTCCTCAATATCTCGTTTTCTACAATGTGTCATGAATTTTACCGTCGGTCTTAAAACATATACATGCCCTGTTTCTAGTTAAATTTACGTCCCATTTTACATTAACGTTATAGCTATTGAATTATGTCGACTTCTTCTATTTTTTATTTATTTAGAAACGCTGATGATTAAAATTAAGTTCTAACATCAGCCTCTGTATTTGAAAGAAAAACGTTCATATCATAACAATACATGAAGACATCACAAATTCTTACCAAAGAATTATGATTTTCTGAATAAACAGCCACCAGGATCTCTTTGCAAAACCAGGATTTTGGCAAACTTCACTACCATTTCTAAATGACTTATAAACTTCTGTTTTAGCTTGGATGGTAATTTAGGATCCAAGGAGCAATAAATGATATACTTTTGCATTATTTTTAATTTACTTATGTACAAAAAGATGATTTAAAAAAATTGTCCAATTGGATTTTTCCAATTTCCAATCGGATATATGGCGTCCGATTGGAATTTTTGAAAATCCAATCGGATATTTTTTCCATATTTTGGCGTGCTGGATTTTTTCCGGGCGGAAAACATATTTTTGTTCTAAGTGTGTAAAAACAATTGGTTATTGTATATATTATATATCGTCTGCTTGGCGCAAAAAGTCACTTAACTGACTTTTTGGCAATTTTGACTAATAAAAATCCCATTTCATTATTCTAAATAACTTTTGTTGTAAATTTCACGTCTTTAAGTATTCTTTTTGAAAAATGAGAAAAATCACTAACTACATATACCAATTCGATAAGTGCAAAAACTGTACTAAGTCCACTTAGTATAGTTTTGCTTTTATTTCTTGCTATAGTTATTGAAACTTGTTAATGCAAAAGAGAGACTAAGTGCACATAGCCTACTTTTTGCATTCAAATAAAATATTCTATTTTTAATAATTAATGTAATAAGTTTACTATATGCAGAAAATACATTTACAATAATTATTGAAGAACAATTTTGTGACTTTGAAAACAGTCCAGCAAATTCATATTCTTCCCCTAATCATAATGAACAAGACATAAATGATAAACCTAGAAAATCACATAAGCGCAAACATGATGAAATTTATAGAAACAAAATGTCATTAAAAGTTGAAAAAACTTATAAAAACTATGTTACGGTGTTACCGCAATTGGGAAAATAAAATGAAGTAAAATTTTGAAGAGGAGTTGTGGAGCAGGGTGTGAAACACAAATGCCACTCAAACATTTCCCACATAGAAAGAGAAAACATTTTTCATAATTTTGGGGATTGAAACAGAAATAATTCATTGCACACACTGTTAATAAAATCATAGAAAAAGGATTATCAATAAAAGTAATAGTAAGTAAAAACATTCAAAGCAGTATATTTTCAGTACGAAAGAAAATATAAGTGCAGGTTTACTTGGATACACTTGATATTAGAATGCGCGGTAATATCCTCAACATTAATTTAGGGAAAAATGTACTGGTGGATTACCAGGGCAGGTTCACGTGGCAAATGTGCAAAACGGCCAAATAAAATTCCATGAGTATTCTTAACTGATATTCAGGAGTAAGAACATATTTCTTAGGGTTGAGTCACATTACTGGTGAAAAACGTCAACAAAAGAATATCTTGAGGCTAATTTAAACCGCACACAAATATATGATCTTTATGCTAAAAAATGCCAGGATGAGAACCTTGTTCCCAAGTCCATCTGCACATATAGGTATATCTTTAATACAATATTTAATATATATCATTTCTAAAACCCTCAGTGTGACAAAGAGCAGTATGAATGTCATTTAAAAAATAAAGTTTTAGCCAGAGAACAAACAATTTGTGAAAAATTGCTGTCGGCTAATGCTGGACATATTAGTAGTTTATTAAATACCGCAGCGGAGCCCTATTTCACCTAATTTAACATTTAATCTTTGGTCCGGACTGACCAATGCCGGACAATTTAAAATCCACAGGTTTTAACTTTACTTTCGTTTTCTCATATTTTCGGAAAACCTGGTTATAAATAACTGTCATATTTACTTTACTTTCGTTTTCGTATTTTTGGAAAACCTGGTTATAAATAACTGACGTATTTTAAGAAAATGTTATATGGGATTTACGTGACATTTTCTGAAAATGGTTATGAACGGTTGTTAAGTTATGTGTAAACAAATATAGCGTATTTCACAACACAAACGTAATTGATTAGCACCAGAACATTCTTTGCTGGTATAAAAAAGCCGCATAGAAGCAAATAACTTTATACCTACAACAACAGAACAGAAAGAAGTTATAAAGGACTATAATGTAAGTTATTTTTTATAACTTTAGAAATGTTATTTTGTGTTTTTCAGAGATGAATTTCACTTTTACCTGCTTATGCTAATACGGTTTTTTTATTTCAGGGATAATACCACTACAACCGAACTTTTAGGAGATTTAATAAATTTGTCTGCCCATCTTGGGGAGAACTACAAACAAGACGAAGCGTGTACAAAATGGATTGAACTATTTCATACAAAATATTATCCCAAACTAACAGACGCAATTAAACCCAAACCAAAGCGACATACAAGAAGCGATTTAGCGAAAAAAATAAAAGAAGAAATTACAAAATCCTTTGGACAGGGAGAAATTCCAGAAAATTTTAATGTGGATATTTCAAGCGAGGAAAAATGTGTCGCAACTATTCAAAATTTACAACAACAAATATACAGAAACAAAAGGAATATTGTTTATTGTACGCATCAGATTGGATTTATTATTAAAAATTTAAAATCAAGTTGGCCAAAGGATTGTGCCATAGGACTTTATCTTCATAGCAAAGACATACCTTACACAGATTCCTACTGTCGAAACCTAGTTTTAGTTTATGAATTAATTGAGAAACATAAGAATTTATTGAAGTGTACTTTAAACATTGGAACTTTAATCAAAAACAGAAAACTAATCGAAGACATATGTACAGAGTTGGATTGGTAACAAAATCAACTTTTAACAGCAGGAATCTATGTTAGGATTTCATATACAATGTTCACATTTATTTATAGTAACGTTTACAATGTAAACGCACGTCACTTCTGTATACCATGTTTAATTTTATTTTTATATATCTATACTTCTATTTATAGTAACGTTTACAATGTAAACGCACGTCACTTCTGTTCAAGTTTATTTTTAACATTAGTGGAATTTCTTTATGTCTATACTTCTATTTATAGTAACGTTTACAATGTAAACGCACGTCACTTCCATATATGAGAATATAGTGTTTTTAATACATTTTAACTCATTTTATTAAAATAATTTATCATTGTTTGTTCATTATGTTTTACATTGTTTACTCTCAGTGTTTTATACAATAAATCATAAATGTTTATACCATTTTGTAACATTTTAATGAAAAATAAACAATAATAACCACAAAATGTGTTTGTTTTGTCTTGATATTGTATGTTATTATACTTAACCCCAGGTATATATATCAATCACTGTCCTTTGGTTCATCCGATATATAGAATTTGATGTAACTATCCGCCAAAAGCGAAAATGTTACTTCTGTAGATGTTGAATCGTCATAAGGATGAATGTCAATCACTGTCCCTTGTTTTAGATAAATTTTAATTTTTTTCTTATACATAGATATTAACTGATCAGTGTCAAAGTCCTCAGCTGTTATATTTACATTATCAAATACATCAAATAGACCAAGAATTGTATGATATTCAACATTCCACCACCTAAATATAAAATGTGATATTGGGCTTTTAATCGGTTTATTTGGTTCACCTAGGGGCCTGGTCCCCGTTAATAAAATCTTAATATCTATTATATACATTCCGGATTTTTTAACTTTAAACACACCACTCAAAGCAAAATCTTGTGCAATTAATTTATATTCTTGGTTTTGTGTTTTATAAAATCTTTATAATCTACAATAATTCAAGGTTAATTTAAATGCATTTAAATAGTTCAGACCGGTCATATTTTCATATGTTGAATATATCCAGGCACCACCACGGTTAAAATACTTTTTCATTTTTTAATGTAATCATAAAGATGTTATTATAGTATTCAAAGAGAAACACTTCATGTCCCACTTCCTCTAGCCCTTTTTCTATTTTTTTTGTCTTTTTTTTTAAGTTGAAGAATTATTTCAGAAAAAATCATCAAGTCGTTTTGTTGTAGCAACTTCAAAAATCAGATAAATGTCAACAACACCCTTTGTTCTAGCTAATTGTGTTTCTTTTTTTAAAAAAACATTTTTACTTTTGTAATTTCTTCAGCTTTAGGGTAATTTCTCCGACATTAGTGGTTATTGCTTAGTATTAGCAGTAATTACTTGGGAAATTTTAGCAGTGATTGATTCTCCTTGTTTAGCTGATATTTCAATTACAGAGTCGAAATCATTTTATTATTTTTTAATTTTATCATTAAATTTATCATTAAATTCATTAATATCTTTTGTAATAAACCTTTTAAAGTTAACTTAACTCTTCGAATTTTAAATATTGTGACGTGCATCGACATTATTAATCATGTTTACAAGTTGTTTCTTCAAATTTTCTAGCTGATATTAAACTGTGTTAATGCTTCAGTATTAGCAGTAATTAACTCTCCTTGTTATACTGATTTTCAACTACAAAGTCCAGTCATTTTTATTCTTCAACTTTAGCATTAAATTCAATAATATCTTCTTGTAAAATTTTTTTTTAATATTACTTAAGTCTGCATACTTTAAATTATGACGGTTGTCAACAATACTAATCCAATTTCGAAAATTTTTTTTTTAAAGTCATCTATTTAGAATTGAGCTCTTTTTAAAAACCTCTAATGCTGTATCATGATCACACCTCTTTGTGAAGCTGCCTTTTCCAGTTCAGATTTATATTCTCAGTTTATTTGAAATTAAATCTAATAAATCTTTTTGCTTATTTTCAGTTTCAGTATTTAGTTTATTTATTTTCTGTTCTAATTTCTAACTGATACATATTTTGTAACTTTTATTCAGCTTTAATAATCTTGTCTTTTAGTTTTTTCATGTTTAATCATACTATCTTTAATTCTTGAATTTGATGAAATAAAAAAAAGTTTAAATTAACTCGAAATACTTCTTTTTTGTTGTCATCTGTCAAATCAATTTCTCTTCAAGTTCTTTAATAGAATCAACCATAGCTTTCATTTTTTCTTCAATTTAAACCCTTTTAATTCACAATAAAAATGAATTCTTTTTAAAATCTTTTGTTAATTCTTCAATATCTTACTTCTGCTTCTAGTGTTTGTTTTATACTTTTGACATCTTCAAGTTAAAAGTCATCTATTACACTTTGAATTTTTCTATACAAAAACCGTCTTGGAACTACATCAGCGGATTTATCTGGATTTCCTAGGTTGATTATTTTTTTACCTCCCAATCTAATGCTCTATTCATTGTGTTATCAAGTTCCTTTTTTCTGTGAAGATATGATTCCATTCCTTTCAAGCTTTTTGTATTGTTTTTTAGTAGCATAATCACTTAAAATCAATAAACAAATTTAACTTTACTTATACTTCAGGTTCACTTATTTTTTTTTACATCATTAAAAACTCCCATTATATAATTATTAATATTACCAGTAAAGTTTTTTTCTTAAAAACTTCCTTGTTTGTCAAAATATAAGAAATCATAATTTTGATTTGTTGCATTAGCAAAAAAGTTAGGGTTAATAATTTTGTTCATTACAAATCATATCATTTTCCCCGTTTACCCGGACTTTCAAATAAAATATAAAAGTGAACAGTTTTAATTTGAATATCTTTTGGTGTTTTATAGTAAGACTGACCCTTAATAAATAACACAACAGTTTTTGTGACGTCCTTGAATAAAGTATTTGTTATTTCATTTTGAACTTTTTTATCTTCACATACAAAATCATAAAAATTTTTTCTACTTTTTTTTTTTTTTTTTCCCAGATTCTCACAAGGTTTTTTTGGGGTTTGGGAAACATCTGAATATTAAAGTATTTCTTTTGGATCTCTTTTTTTTTTTTTGAAATTTGGTTTAAGTTTTTTTAAATTTAAAATTTGATTTTTTAGTTTTGTTCTAGGTTTTTACCCTTACAAGTATAATTTTTCATAATATATAAGAGGTTTTCAAATTATATGCATTAATTATTTTTTTTTCCCAGCAAAAAGATCCACTTATTAACATTTTTAAAAAAATGAATCTGGCATAAAAGGATATTGCTTAAATTTTTTTTAAAAGTTATTGGATTTATCATTTTTTTTCTTAATTTGGAATTTCCTTTAATAATATTACATTTTTTAAACTTTTTTTAACATTATCTTACATTATTTACTTTTTTAAAATTTTAAAGGGCAATCAAAACTTAATGAAATAAGAATAAAAAAAAAGTTAGTCGGACAAAAGATGAGAGCTCTTAGAGAAGAAAAATGAGAAAAAAAAATAAAAAAAAGCTACAAATGGGGATAGGTTTTCTGAAATTTTATAACCCAATTTAAACTAAAAAATTAGAAATTTAAAAAAGAACTTTTAATCAATTTAATTTAAAAAGTTTTTTGGGAAATTTAAACCCAACAATTAGGGGTTATTAGGTGATGAAATGAAAGACACACAAACATATCGGGGTTTTTACCCAAGCTTTCCAAAAAACCCCAAATACCAATTACAGAGTCCCCCTAAAGATAAAAGCCCCTTGTTGGGGAATTTGAAAAAGGGGAGAAAATTTATCCCGGGAAATAAATTTGGATGCGGGTTTTGGATACTGTGTTTTAAAAGAATATGGATATTCCAAACCGTCTGAAATGTTTGATTTTTTTACTGCGATGAATCTAATCCTGAAAAAATATATGAACACAGCCCAAAATACAATGGGAAATTGTTACTACAAATATTTGAAGCAAAACGGTTGATAACTGGGCAAATAAAAATCAAAAGATCCATATAAAAAAAAAAAGAAGCAAAAAAATTAAAACTAACCAAGCCCGAATGTTAAAGTACAAAAAACGGTTGTTAAATACTTTTAATTTTGCTCCTATTTTTGGGGAAAAGGAATAAAACATAATCCCCCATATAAAGTTTCACCAAATGGAAAATATGGAAAATTTAATTTTTAAAATTTAAAAAAATTTTATGGTAAAAACAAATTAATTGCTAAGGTTTGAATAAGGAAAAGAAGTCATTAACATAAAGAAAGTTGATGATTTGTTGATTTGATTAATAAAAGATATAACAATAAAAAAAAGCATTAAATTTTAAATTAAAGAAAAATATTAAAAAGGAATTAACAAAAAAAATCAGGTTTTCCCTATAATAAAAGATCTATGAAATTTTAAAAAAATAATTTGAGGCGAAGGTTTTGACGTTTGTCCATGTAATCCAAAAGAATTGGTTAATGACTTGGGGTTTTAAATTTTTGGGGTTTAAATTTATGCTGGAAAAAAAATGAAGAAAATAAAAAAAGAAGGGATTAAAAATAATTGATGGGAAATATTAAAAAATTTAATTCACTTTACCCGAACAAAAATGAAAAATTAATAAAAATTATTTTTTTTTGAATTTTTTAAAATTTAATAATTATTTAAATGGAAAAAAAAAATAGATTAAGTTCTGAAACATTAAATATAAAATAAACCAAGTGATTTTACAAAAAAGATTTAGCGTTTTTTTAATTTTTGATAAAAATAAAACTTTTGTTGTTGGTTTTTTAAAAGTATTTTAAAACTATGACCCACTCTTGGATAAAATTTTTATGAATTTTGACAATTTAAAAGGGGAAATTTGTTTTTCATAATGGGGGAAGGGGGTTGGAAAGGGGGATCCTTTTTACAAATTTGGGGGCTTTACAGTTACACAGATATTAAAAATTTATTAGGGGAAAACTTTAATAAGGGGGATTGGGGGGTTTTTTGAATTTTATTAAAACAAAATTTTCCAATTTTTGTTTTGGGAATTTTGGGTTTTTGTTGGGGGTTTTTTTGGGTTTTGATTTAAATTTAAAAATAATTTGGGGGTTGGATTTTTGGGGTTTTAAATTTTTAAAAATTTATTGGTTTGTGAAAAAATTTTTTTAAAAAAATGAATTTGGGGAAATTTAAAAAATAATATAAATAAATCTGTGGATTACAAAAATTTTCATTCATTGTGACTTATTGGGGTAATTTACTTGTTGATGGTAATTTCAGTGATATTATCTATGCTTTTAAGTAAATGGAAATTTAACAAAAGCTTTTCCATTTTCAAAAAAACCACAAAAAAGTTTTTGGGTAATTTTTTAAAAAAAAAAAATATAAAAAAAAAATTTTAAATTTGAAAAAATTTTTTACAATTGTTTTTTAGTTAAATTAAAATGGGTTTTAAACCCCCAAAACCCCAATTTTTAAGAAAAAAAAACCCAAAATTTAAAAAAAGACCCCCCAAAAATTTATGACAAAAAATAAAAAAAATTTTTTTGGGCCCCCCCAAAATTTTCCCCCTTTGCCCCGGGCTCCGGGGGGGCCCCGGGGAACCAAAGGAACCCTTTAAACCCCTTTTAAAGAAATTGTTTTAAACGGGGTTGCCCCCCTTCCCATTTGCACAGCCGGGGAAAAAAAAACTTTTTTAAACCGGGAAGGGGAAAGCGCACTTGAAAGGGAACAAAAAAGGTTTGGGAAAAAGAAAATTGGAAATTTGCTTTCAGCAAAGCAAAAAGGGGAAACTTCACTGGAGATACTAAAAAAAATTTTTGAAAAAATTTTTAAAAAAAAAACCTGCTCCGGCAGTTGGTAATTTAAATTTCAAAAAGGGAAAAACAAGAAAAGAATAACAGTAAAAAAAAATAATAAAAAAAATAAGGTTTAAAGAGGAGGATTTAATATGAGAATTAAAAAGAATATTTTCAGTTTTGGGAAATTCGCTCAACAAAAAATTTTAAAAAGATTAATTTATAAAAATAAAAATTTTAACTTTAATAAAAACTAAAGTTTTATCTTTAAAAAAAAAAGAAAAAAAAAAATAAAATTTATATATAAAAATTTTTTACATGTTTTGAACAAAAAAAATATTGTGAAAGATATGAATTAACTCCTATTCCAAATTGAACACTTTAATATTGTTTCCCGGGAAAAAAAATGTTTAAAAAAAATAAAAAAAAAGGATATCACTTTACAAAATTTTTTTAAAAGAAGTTTTTTATTTTGATTTTGGTTTTAAAGCTTTTTTGAATAAGTTTTAAAGTAAATAACCCCTTTCTAATGGGGGTGATTTTTGTGGAGCCCAAATTGCTCTAATTTTAAAAATGCGCTTCATTAAAATTTATCAAATTTGTGGTTAAACAAAATGGAAAAAATTTTTTATGATTGTAATAATTTATAAAAAGTAAATGAAAAGGGGTTTGGTTGAACTATCTGAAGATTATGCCCAAAACAACTGGGAAAAAATAATTTATTTAATTTTGAAAACTACTGCTTTCTGCTGCTGATGATAAAAATTCGGGGGTTTTCCCATTTGAAAAAGGTTTTAAAACAAGAAAAATAATGAGGTAAATTTCTAAAAAACCATTAAAAAAATTATTTTTTTTTTTCCCGGGTTTTTGAAACTAAAATTTTACCTCCAAGGGCAAATTCAAAAAACACTACAGCGACAGGAAGATGAAAAAATTTTTTAGACTAATGCTGCTATCCTGGTTGGTAAATTTTAAAAAATTAAAAACATGGGTTTTTACGTTTTAATTTTTTTTAAAGAATTTGGGTTGATCTTTTTTTTCTACTGAAAAAATTTAAAAAAAGCCCAAAAGGGGCATTCCTTCGGGAAATGATAAGCAATTTAAAATGACACACAACAGATTAATAAAATTTTAGAAAAAACAGTTTGGTGTAACAAAACCACAACATGTATTTGTTTATTTACAACGACCTGACAAAAGTAATAATCAAGAACTTAACCCACATTTATTAGTTTACATTTAAAGTTAATGCAGCAGATTATGTTTGTACTTTGAGTTCGTGTCGTCTTAAAGTTGGGAATGGTGTTTTTTATCCAAAAAACAGAAAAATACAAGTATATCAAGAATATATGATGATGAAATTTAAATTTTTTTATTAAAAACAAATTAATAAGACTACTGGAAGTCTGCTAAATAGATCAAACTTTAATAGTTATTTGGATTTATTCATTTTAACTTAGAATATAAAATGGAAGTAACTACAGAAGATCCTAAGCAGAATACATTAACAATTAAGTTAAATACATTTTCCCGCTGCAAGATATCTTATTTACGCAATTGTATTATATGAGGAAACGTTGAAATAATACTATTGGAAATGAACTTGTTTATTGTTTAAATAAAATAATATAAATTTTATAAAATGACATCAAATTATATTGATTAAAATTACCTTCAGATGGACAAAAGAAAAATTTAGCACAAGTTATAATAATAAAATTCCACAATTTTAGATTAAAACTTGACAATTACGTGGAAATTTCCCCTTTACTTTTAACAAAAACACAAATTAATCAAATTTAAAAAAGCTGTTGCAAATAATAAGGGATTAGAAATTACAATTTCAAAAAAACAAATGTCCAGTCAAGGTAAAAATGGTGGATTTTTAGGAGCTTTAGTGGTTTGTTAGGAAAAACAATTTTCCAATGGCAGCAAAATAGCTCCAAAATATTAGCCCTCTAGGCATTGGCGCTTTGTCTGGGCTAGCCAGTACTGGTGTTAGTAAAATACTTGGAAATGGTATGTTTCAGTTGCTAATGATAAGAGAAATATGATATCACCATATCTTACACCCAAACAAAAAAAAGCAACTAGTAGGATCTGGAGTGATTAAATTAACACAAAACAAAAACAAGACGGTGGGGTTTTTTGGTATGTTGGCTGCTAGTCTAGGAAACCTTTGATTACATCTTTGTTGAGTAAAAAAGGACTTTGGGCGGGTATACAGATTGATCCACAACGGGACCTTACAGACGATTCCTATAGTAAAAAAAAAAAAATAAAATTTATAAACAAACCCATTTTAAACTTTGAAATTGAACAAAGGTAAAACAATTAAAAATTAAAACTTTAGGGTGTATTTAGTAGAAATAATTTATTAAAATTAAAAGAAAGGACGAGTGTGGAATAATCAATTTTGATGACTCTATTTGGGCCGGAACACATTGGGTTTGTTACTTTAATTTCTTTGTATTTCGATTTCCCTTTGGGGCTTCCTCCCCAAAAGAAGTAATTAAGTATTATACCAAAAGTTAAAATACAACAATTTTTCAATATCAAGACAAAACAAATACACTTTGTGGTTATTTTGTTTATTTTTCATTAAATGTTACAAGATAAAGTTCCGTTGTTGATTTATTGTATAAAAAACTAAAAATTTTATAATGTAAAACAAAATGAACAAACTATTATAAATTATTTTAACTAATAAGGACATGAAATTTAAACTTATTAAAAACTGTGTTTTTATTTTAATGGAAATAATTAATTAATGGGAATATTCAATAATTTAAATGAAAAAGTAAATAAAATAGAAAAACAAATGAAAGGCAATTAATAAAAAAACCTCCATTGTTTTTAACATGTTATACCCAAGATACGATGGTGATTATTTCAATGGAAACTGTAAATGCTAGTCCCGGTTTAGTTCAAATGGTTAAATGTAACAATTAAACAAATTGCATCTTAATTTTCTTTTTGATGCAATTAAATTAGATAAAGGAGAAGCTAAATTACAACTAAAAAATAAAGAAAATGTAATTTTTCAAAGTTATCATGTAAAAAATAATAGAAAAAATGAATCTATTTCTATTAATTATGCAATGAATTTAAAATAAATGATGTTATTTATATTAATTCTTTAACGTTATGAATATTCAGTTAACAATTTATGGTTCTAATTTAAGTTTTTTTTTAAAAATTAATTTAAAAATAAGTAATGTTCATACCATTTAAAAAATTTTTTTTTTTCTTTCAAAACTGATAAAGAGTTTTTTTTAAACTAATGGAAAGATTGTTTTTATCAGAACGAATAACTTTAAAGGTGTGATTATTTGGGTAAATTAAAACAAAGTTCTTTATATTTTTTATGAATTTGTTTTTTAACAACAAGTTTTTTTTTCCCTTTACATTTTTTTCTTTTAACTTGTTTTCTATAATAGATTTATTTTTACTTCTTTTTCCGAAAAATTTAACAGGGGGGGCCCGGCGCTTTTTTAAAAATTTTTCCAATTTTTTTTATTTTATGAAAAAAAAATTTTGAATTACTATCGAAATCACTATTATCAAAAATCTTTGTCCTTAAAAAAATTCCTATATGTCTTTGGTTTTTTTTATAAAAAGAATCAGTTCGTAAATGTAAATTTAAAATTACCTCGTACTTTTCTTTAATGAAATTATAATAAAAAATCTACATTAATTATTTTGAAAAATCTAAAATGCACATTCCAAATAAAAGGTTTGTTTAATAACAAACTTTTTTTTTCTTGAATCCCAAAAAAATTTTTGTTAAAATGTTAAAACTAACAAATGAATTTTTGGCTATGTTTTTTTGAAAAATTTTTCATCATGAGTTAATTAATTTTAAACCCCTTTGCGAAAAATTCTCCATCGTCTTCCCAAATTACGAATTTTGTTATTAATTTAAAAAAGTTTTTAAATGAAATTTTTGCTTTAGATCTTTTTGGTATTAAAATAAATTAAAATTTTTTAACCAAGGAAATGAATCAAAAGTTTTTTATTTTATGTATTTTTGTTATTTTAACCCTAATTGTGATATATTTTTGATTTTTAAAATGAAAAAAAATTTTTGTTTTTTCTTTAATTTGGAACTTTTTTTTTACTTACTTTTTCCTATTTCAAATTCTGTTTTAAATAGTTTATTTAGTCAGAAAGCATTGATTGGTATTTTTTTTTCAGGGCTAAAGGATATCGTTGTGGGTTTTATGAATTCTTTTGGTATTCAAGATCATTAACTTTAAAATTTATTTTCCCTTTTGTTTTATTTCTTAAATTGTTTTGGGAAATTTTAAATTTAAAGTTTTCCGGGGGTTTAAAGGTTTGACACATCCCCAACAAAAAGGTTTATTGGCGTCGGGTCTATGTTTTTGCTTTCTTCTTTTGAATTATAATCCTTCATTTATTTATTGTTTGCTTTATGTATCTTTTTGAAATAAAACTTTTCCTCCTTCAGCCCCTTTTATAAAAAGAAAAATATCATTAGTTATTAATCTAACTTAATTCCAGTCATTTTTAACTTGCTCCCAAAGCTAACCGGGATACTAAAATAATGAAAAGGATCTTTTGTAGTACTCAAAACTGTTTTCTAAATTTTCGAAAAATCGTAAAGTTAGTCAGTTTTAAATATAGTCATGATATTCTAAATTGTTTTTTTTTTAAATTTATTCCAAAATTTTTTAGCAGATCATTTTTTTCGATTATGTGTTTCATTTAAAATTTAAATAAATTTCTTTAAAAGGTAATTCGTTTTTTTTAATTTTTTTAAAAATGAATCCTGTAATCATTGGTTAACACCTTTTGTCTTTAAAAATTACTTTTCAAAATTAAATTCAGTTGATGTGTTTTAAAATTCCCGGAATTTTTTTTATTTGTTATCCAATGAGAGACAAAAATTTTAAAATGAATCAATAAGACCGTCAAAATATAAAGCCAAATATCTTTCCATGTTTTTTGGAAAAACTTTTAATTTTTTTTTAAATTTCCCTTTTTGTTGCTAAAAAAATGCCGTCTTAAAACCTCTTAAATTATGAAAATCGGGAATTTTATGGTTTTTTAAAATTTAAATTTTTAATTCTGGTGGCATTTCCTTGATTTTTTTGTTATTGAAAATGATCACTCTCCCCTTCCCTTCTATTATTCTTTTTCCAGATTGACAAACTTTTTTTTTTTAAAATTTCCCTTTTATCTTTTTTAGCTTTTCTTGTTCTTTGTTGTGCTTTTAAAAATTTTTTCTTTACTACCCTCTTCCTCAAGTTTTTTTCAAAAAAATTAAAAACTGCTTAGGACCTTTTAAAAATTGGGGGTTGGTTTTATATTTTGTCTTGAAACAAAAAACTTTATAGCCGAAACCAAAATCTTTTAAAATTTTGATTGGTTGAAAATGAAGATTGGGATGGTAAGCATTTTAAAACTTTTTTGTTATTGATTCAAAATCGTAAATTACAAAGGTATGCTAAACCTTTTGAAATTTTTAAATTGTACTTTATTTCCTTTTTTGGATTTTTCCCCTTGGTCATTTTTGTAAACAATTTTGGAATTGTTATTTATTTTTCTTTCTTGTAAAAAATTTGTAGACATGATTTACAAAAATTTTTTTTATGTTGATCTTTGGTTTTATTAAACATTAATATTTTAAAAGTCTTTACCCAAAATAATGTTGTTTTTTTTTCTTTGGTTTTAATAACATGCCCCAATCTTTCAGAAAATGTATTTTGATAGTACAAGGGAAAAAATATTTTTCTTCAAAACCCAAATATATTAAAGATATTTCATTTAAATTTAAAATTTTAGGTATTTGATTTATTAACAGGAATTTTAAATTTCCCAGTATAACAAGATCGTTTTTTTTTTTAAAATTTTGAAACTCTTTCAGAATTTTTTGTTACGGAAATTTGAAAGTAAATGACCCCATTAAAACTTCTTTACTCATTTTTATTTTATTAATCCTTTCATTGAATTTTGTAAGGGTTTTTGGGTAATTTCAAAATAACTTAAAGCACCCAATGGACTTACTTAATTATTTTATATTGAGCATAAAACTGACTTTTCCCACCCATTCCCTTCAGAATTAAAAAATTACAATTTATTTATTTTTTCATAAAAAGTTGATGTAAAGTTTTTTTTTTTTCGTTTGTGTTAAAATTTCTAAAGCCTTGTTTGAAATAAGCTGATTTATATATTGTATCGTTTTATCTTTTTTGAAAAAGTTTTTTTTAAAAAACTTTTTTTTTTTCTTTTAAATTTTTAAAGTTCAGATTTAAAGTTTTATAAAGTCGTTTTTGAAAAATTTAAAATTTGATTTTTTGGATTTGTCTTATGTAATTTTAATTTAAAATTTCTTTTAAATTGTTTTATTTTCCTCGATTTCCATCTTTTTTTATTTTAGAAAAAAAAATTTCGTTAAGCAAAAAGGTTTTTAAAAAAATTTTTTAAAAAATAATTAAAAAAAAAAAAAAATAAATAAATTTTTAAAAATTTTTTTTTGAAAAATTTTAAATATTTAAATTTTATCTTTTTTATTGTTTTTGATATTCCACTTTTTACTCGGTTTTCTCCTTGCAGAAAATTGTTATTAACCCAGAATTAATAAAAGGTCTTTAGAGCTGATAATTGTTTTAATGTTTTTTCTTATTAGTTACGTCGGTTACAAAAACTTTTTTGGATTGTTTCGAATATTTTGGTTGGGCAATCACTTATTTTTTCGACATTTTTTTTGTTTTTGCAACACGTTTCATTCAAATAAATTTTTTTTTAAAAGATGGATCTTAAATTTTGTAATTTTAAGAATTTGTTTTTATTTCTCCAAGTATTTGTCAAGTTTTGATTTAAAAAACGTTTTTCTTTTAAAAACTTTCTTATATAAATTTTTGTCTGGATTCATTATTTCTCCAAAAGTGCTAGAAAATTTTTGGATAATCATTCTATTCCCTTTCTATTAACCATCTTATATATATCTTATAGAAAAAAATCTTTAAAAAACCCCCTAATAAATTTTATTTTGATTTAAAAATTTGTTTTTTTTCTATATTTTTTGAATAAGTTTTTAAAGTCTTTTTTTCTAAATTGTTATCAACTGTTAAAATTTTAATACCTTTTGAAACATTTGTTTAACCTTTTTTTTAAATTTGTGTATTTTTTCTAAATAATTTTAAACCCTTTGTTTTTTCCGTTTGTTTCTTTTTTGAAGTTTTTAAAAAAATTTTTTTGGGTGGTTTTAACTAAAAAAAATTCCTCAATTGGATTTTTTCCGTATGGTTTTTTTATATGATCATTTAAGAAAAGATTGTATATGCCACTCGGGGTCATTTATAACCTTTGTCGTGATGTGTTTTGTAAAAACGTTATGTTTTTTAAAAAACAACGTTCAAGGACGAAAAACCATCAAATGTTTAGCAGAAGAAAAACATTTTTTATGCTTTTTAAAAGTTGTTAGCTGAAAAGGAAAAAAAATTTTTGGGAAAGGGTTTTCTTGAGCAGAAATTTAAAAAAGGTTTTTAAATTTAATCAAAGTCCATAAATTTTGCCTTTTGGAATTTGGGTTTTGGGAAATTTTTTTTAAAAATTAGGATTATATTCTTTGATAATATCTAAAACGTACTTTTTCCTGATGCAATTTTTCCCTTAAAATGATATAATTTTTCTCATTTATATAAAATACTTATAGAAAAAATTTTTAAATTTTAAATTTATACAACTTTTTCTTTTTTTTTTATATCCGTTAAGTTTAAATTCCTTCTGTCGTTTCAAAAGGATTGAATTTTTTTTCTTTCTGCATTTTAATAGTATTGTAAAAATACCCTGAATAAATTGTTTTTTTCTTTTTTTTATTTTTCCCAAATCCGTGCTTTTGTTATTAGTTTTTTTTTTTGTGTGATGTTTTTTTTTAAAAATTTTTTCTTCTTTAAATTTTTTAGTTGTTGTAAATATGGAAATTACTGTGGAACGGGCCCCAGCAATGACAAATTAGGAATACGGAACAGTGCTAATGCAGTGAAAAAACCAAAAACACTGCTGTTATAAACCCGGGTACTTCTCTCCCACAAAATTTTAACTTTTTCGTAAGCAGCAGCTTTTTTTGGAAATTTAAATATTTATTGATCTATTGTTTTATTCCATTATTATTAGAATAATTTTTTTATTCTCATTTTATTTAAATTTTTATTTTCTAAATTAAATTTTTTTCAATTCAAAAAAAGGGTTTCCCCAACTATTAAATTTTTTTTTGAACCTTTCCTTTTACTAAGCTTGTTTTTTCTTTGTCTCGTCAAATAACTTTTTCTATTCAAAAAAAATTTTGGTAGGGGAAAAAAGTTCTTGTTTTAAAAAGAACTTAATTATTTCATAAATTAAATTTTTTTTTGTTATTTTTGGGGATTTGTTTTTTAATTTTTATAAATTTTTTAAAATATTTCCTTGTCCATTTGGTGTTTTCCTTTTTCAAAATGTTTTTAAAGTTTATTTAAAGCGAATCGATCACAATTTTAAATTTTGCTTTTCTTTTGGGTTTTTTAAAAATCCCCATATAAATTAAAGAAACATACCTTTATTTAAGTTTTCTGCTTGGGTTTGGGTGTCATTTTTTACTAAAATGTTTTGTTTTTTAATTTATCCCATTTTGAAATTATTTAAAATAAGTAAAAGTTTTATTTGCTAAAAAATTATTTCCCCATTTTATTTTTTTTAAACTTTTTTTAAATTTCTATTACTACAGCCTTTCCTTCTTTTATTTGTAGGGGTACTTTTAAATTAATTTTTTTTTTTAAAAAGTTTTAAAACTTTTTTTTTATAAAATTTTTTTCCCTTTCTCCCCCTAAATTTTGGTAATGTATTCTAAAATTATTTTTCAAATGTTCTGTAAAGATTCTCCAGTTTTATTTTTTTATGGAAAAACCCAAGCATATTTATTAATATATCGAAGGTTAAACAAGTACTTTATCCTTTATTTATTTTAAAAAGCTTGCTGAAAAACAAAATTCAGGCCCAAAGTATCATCTTTTACTTAACTATCCTCTTCTTTTCTAAATTTTTTTTTAATTTGGTTTGTGTAATTCTTCTTTCATGCCCCATGTGATTGGGGTGTAAAAGTTTGCTTACCCCTTTTTCCCCGTTTTTGATTTTTGTTTTTGTCCGGCCAAGTGTGTTTTCGTTTTGTGGCTGGTTTTAAAAAATAATGTTTTGCAATCTTTTTCCAAATGTTTTGTTTTAGTTTTATTTAATTGGAAGCTTTGTTTATCACTGTCCCCTTTTTTTAAACCCCCACGTCATAGAAAAAATCGGGTCCATACAAATGATCCATTCATTGAAGGGGGTCCTTTCTAGGGGATTTCCTGGCCACAATAATTATACCTGAAGTTTTAAACCTTTTTAGGTAATAAAGGTAACATTGTTTTGTGAATTTAAATTACCCTGTCTTTTAACAAACTTTTTTTTTTTTCCCAAAAAGTAAAACAATCCCCTTATCTTTTTTCCCCCCTTTTTTGTTTACAAATTTTAATTTTTATTTTGTAAACCTTTTTTCAAACAATTATTTTTTCTGTAATCTCTTATATTGTTTTTAAAAATTTTTTAGTTGGTTTTTACTGGGTTTTAAAACCTGGGGGTTTTAATTGTCAGCATTGGTCAGTCCGGCCCAAAGATTAAATTTTAAAATTAGGTGAAATAGGGCTCCGCTGGGGTTTTAAAAAACTACTCTTTTTACAGTTTGTTTGACCTGCAAAGGGTTTTCCCCATCTGAAATATTTAAATCACAGTTTTATATGCAAGAAAATTAAATTTTTACTTTTTGCTGTTTCGTTTAGTGATAATAAAGGTTATTGCTATATATGGAAAAAACGTAGAAAAACGGGGAGGTGGTTGTGGCGGGGGGGGGGGGGGGGGGGGGGGCCCCCCAAAAATGAAATTCCCTTTTGCGTTTTTTAAACTTTAAATTTTTAAAAAGAATGACGGGAAAACGGCATTAGTGCATTTAAAACAAAATTATTCAGAAAATTGCAGGGCCCAAAACCCAAAAAACGATTGATTTTTGTGTTTTTGGGGTACAGTCTGAAACTTTTTTTAGATTTCAAAGCTTGGCAAAAAAATTTTTTAGCGTGGCCAACCCAAAATGAGATTGACCATTCATTCAACAAAATTTTTTTCCTTTACACATTTCTCAATTTGCAATCATGTTCAAATGGTTGGAGGAAGCTACTTTTTCCCTGAAATTCCTAAACTTTAAAATCATTGCTCCAAATTAAAAATCTTGTATAGACACAAAGGGAAAAAAAAAATAAAATAATGCATTTACTTTGATAGACCTAGATTTGAAAAATAAACAGTGTTGTATAAAAAATGATTTGGTGGTGTAAACCCAAATTATGGTATGGTGAAACCAATACAAAAGCAAAACTGTTAACTGATGTACTTGTGCAATGAAAAATTTTCCCAACGTTATCCCGACATGTAAAAAACTTTGATGGGGCTCTGAAAAGGAATTTTTCACGCCTCCCACGGCTTTACAGATGTTACCCCGAATAAAAATGTGCTGTATAAAAATTTGGAATTGATTTGGCTCTTCTGGTCTGTTGATTTCCGCTAAGTTGTTTGCGGGTTATTTGGTGCGGTGGTTTTTTAAGATCAGATTTATTGGTGGGGGAAATAAAAGGAACATGTGCATTTATGATTGTTTCACTAATTTTTGTTCATATGACTAGAATTCAAAAATTGGGAAAAAGTTGTGGAAATTGGAATGAATTTATATGTAATGAGTTAAAAGAAGAAAACAATATGTGTAAAAAGGGCGGTCTGTATTTTGTGTGAGATGTTAAAATTTTTCTTGCGTTTTAAATTTTTAATTTATTAGTTGAAATGCAAAATTTAAAAAAAATTAATATAAATTTGTTATTAAAAAATTGTTTATTGGGATTAAAAGTTCATTTTTTACTACCAAATTTAAGCTGTTGATTGTAAATAAAATTAATTAATTTTTTTGCAAATTCACAATGTTTATTTCTATTACACATTCAAGCAAACATTTCAAAAAAAACAAGAAATGGTTTCAAAAAATTTTCAAAATTTTAAAAATAACATGCATTAGGAAAACATTAAAAATTGATTTTCCCGAATTAATACAGGAAAATTGCTTTCACAAAAATGAATGCAAAACTTGGTTTTAAAGCATTAAAAGAGTTTTGCGCTTAAAATTTCAGGCATAAAAATAGTGTAATGCATTATATTGGGGGTTTGTTTTTATGCTCTAAGTTCTGAAATTTCCAAAAAATTTCAAAAAAAATGGCATTATCCCCTTTTTAATTAAATGGGTAGTAAATTTTAAAAAAAATTATCCACAAAAAAAAAAATCATTTTTTTGCTTTCCTGAACATTTTTAAAATGTCAGTTAGAACTTTTTTCGCCAAGCAGACGTATATGAACATAATTTGTTCAAATGCGGTCTTCTGGAATTTTTCAAAAAAACCAAGGGGGTTTTTTTAAAAAATTTTTTAAAGGAAAAATATCCCCCGGCGAAATTTCTTTGAAAAAAAAACCCGTTTGGGTTTTTTCCAATATAAAAAAAGGGAAAAAAATCAATTGGGTTTTTTTATTTGGGAAAGTTTTATATATTATTTTTTTTTTGATAACACAATTGTCGTGTGTGGCGAAAATTTTATTATAACGATGGTTGTCCGAAATCGCGAACTTGTTTTTTTTTTGAAAAAAGCGACGCATGAAACAATTTTTTAAATGAGGGATTTCGATGTTAATCGACGGATATAGAGGTTAAAAATTGAAAAACCTTCTATTCTTTGGTATTCTTTAAATAAGGGGGAAGTCAAAGTTAACGCGATTAAATTTCAATTTTGTGAGATGTTTTTTCGGGGAAAAAACACGGATTTAAAAAGGAGCCGCTTTTTTTGTATGCCCCGGAAAAAATGTGTTTGCCGACTGCTTGACTGTGAAAAGGTTCGCCACTTTTTGGGCAAACCTATATTCTTTTTTTTTTTTTTATTATATATCTAAATTAAACCTGTTTTTTATCTTTGTAAATTGTTTGACGACGATGCCTATTAAAAAAACAACCCGATGTGATACCCGAAAATTTGTTAAGTTTGTGTATGTCAAGAATTGGTTCTCTGCCTATCCGAAACGGAATTGATGTTATAAACATCAACAACAACAGCAAAAGGTGTTTGTTTTAAACTAGTATGGACAATTACGTAAAACCCGCCTCTGTTGACACTAAATTGTTAAATAATTCGACATAATTAATAAATTTCGCAGAAAAATCATTCGTTATGTGACGTTAAAATTTTAAACATTTTTTGTTCTTCAAAGTAGGTGATTTTGAGTATTTTTTTTATTTATTCAAAGGGGCTTCAAAAGCCCTTTTGCCGTCTTTATTTCATTCGTTGTGATTAAAATTTGAAATCGTGGCTTTTATGCTTTGTAATAAAAAGGGATGCGGAAAATTTCCGCTGTTTTTTTTGGAAGATTTTGATGCAAGGTTAGTTCCCCGGCTTTTTTTTATAGAAAGCATGTAGACATTTAAATAAGACCCACTTTTCCGGGAATTTGTAAAAAATTTTTTTTTATAATTTCAAAATTTTTTTCCACAATACCAAAACCCCCCAACAATTTTCCCCTTTTTATTTGGAACCTTTTCCTTTTTAAATGTATTTCACAGCGGTACTGTGCTAATTTTTAATTGTTACTAATAGTACATAATATTTTCTAACAATTCGCGAGGTGACTGTTGTGTTTTTTTCGCCGTATCTTGGTGGTTGTTTCTGCCATCCGTTTGCCGTGTTGGGGGCGTTTGCCCCCCCAAAAGCGCCAAGACGACAATAACGCGCCAAAAAACAAATTGGATTTTGTCGTCTTGGGCGTGTAATTTTCGTCCTGGCGGTTGAGTTGGCGCCCCGCAACGCGTAAGACGCCAGAACGCCAGGGGGACAACTTCCCAATTTAGAGTGTTTTCCCCCCCCCCCACCCCACCAGAAAGAAATGCCCTTTTTTGTCGTCTTGGGGCGTAAATTTTTGTCCCGGCGTCCGGGGGTTCTGGCGCCTGAAAAGCGCCCCAGCCATAAGAGATGGGAGAAAACAGCCACCCAAAATATCTGTTAAATTTTAAAGATTTAAATGAAAATAATTTTTTATAATTATTATTATTTTTTACCCGTTTATTTTAAGCCTATTTATGTAAAAACGTTTTAAAAGGGCCCTTAATATTTTATAGCAAATGCAGCCACCAGGGCGCGAAATTATCCCCTACTAGAACAGAAAAAGAGCGTTGACCAGGGAAGGTGAGATAAAGCGCCAGATCAGATGGAGGAAATCAATTTTTGTACAGGCCTGTCGGCTAACTTAGCCTAGCTCTTTGCGAATAGACAGTTGGTTCTTTAAGTGTTTTGTGTTAGCACCCATACGGCAAAGCCCAAAATTCTGTGAAGAACCGTACAGGCTTTTAGTTAGGTGGGGGGACACTCAAAAGCATCTCAGAAAAATTTCAAAGCCCGGGCCGGGGTTCGAAACCCCGGATCTCTGCATGACAGTCAAACGGTTACCGAGACAATCGGCCCCCTTTTGGGTCTGGAGGTATGCGTCGAATACGCCAATTTTTTTTTTTTGGTTCAAATTTGTTTCCCCCCCGACGTGATTCGCTGGGCGCGTGAATGACAAGATAAACCCGGATTTTGGGAACTTAACTACAAAAAAAAACCCGGTCTTTAAATAACGAAAATTTTCTGTTAGTTTAAAAGAAAGAAACAAAAAATGCTAATTTTATTGATTCCCAGGTGTCTTGTTTAAAAAAAACAAAACCCAAAATTTCCTGAATTTTATTTCCCCTTGCTGTTAAAAAAAAACTTTTCAAATGTTTTTCCCAATTTATATCCGAAAGTTTATTTTTTTGCAGATTAGTCCGGGAAAAATCATGTACGCCCGGGTGACCGGGGCGTGCCTTGAAATCAGAGAAAAAAACTTGGTTGCCAGGAAAGTAAAAAGAAGTGGTCCATGTGTAATGCATTCATTTTGAAAGTGATATAAATACTAAATAATTTTTTAGATACTCAGCGCGCAAACTGCTTCCGAACGGGGTAAGGCTTTTTAAATACGATAAACAGAAGAATAACCCTTTTGATCCAATTATTTTGTAATTTTTACTTGAAGTTGCTATGACAAGACACATTTTTTACAGCGGCCCCCAAAAATTTATGAGTTGGTAGTGGTTACCTTTTTATTTTGGTATAAACCCGGTCCATAAAATTCTGTTAAAATTTAAAAGCATGGAAGTTTGCGAATGAGCAGAGAAAAAAGTTATGAGGGTGAAAAAAAGACCCTATTCAAAACAAAATGACGTCAAAGCACGGAGCAAAAGTGTGTATTAGGTTTTGATAGAAATGACACTGACAGGCACCGTTTTATCTTTATTTTTCCCCCAAAAGTCAAAACGGGGAATCTGATGAAATTTTTTGTTTGGAATGGGCGTTTTAAAAAATTATCACAAAGCTAGTAAACCTTGGTTCGTGATCAGTAGAAAATCATGTATGAAAAGTGGTGTTTATGTGTATCTCGACCCGGATACGAGCTATACCCTTTTTTTTTAAATTAAAATGATTCGTCGGGCAGGGGTTCTTTAGAAAGATATATCACTGTTTTTGTTTTTAAAATGCTCCGTGTATTTAAATGTAACATTAATACGGTTATGTTTATAAATTTCATTCATGGGGGGGGGGGCGTATGGAAAAAATTTTCCGCGTAAAATATTTTTTGAATACGACCGGGTTTTTTCCCAAACAATAAACAGTTTGAAAATTTTATTTCTAAAAAAATATATAAATGTGAGCTTCATTTTCTTATTTTAAAATCATTTTTTTATTCGTGAATAAGTTTTATTTATAAATTTGGGAGTTGTTTTGGAAATTTAGCCGGTGGAATCATTTTAAAAAAGAAATATATCTACGGGTTTCAAAAACACATAACAAAAAGAAAAGTAATTTTTATTTTATACAGTGTAGGTAAGCACCTCATCGAAATTGGAAAAGTTTCGTTTTTTAAACGAACGGATGCAAAACTAAATGCAAGATGAATGATATTTAAATTTGTCGCCCAAAATGAGTCACTCGTTCCTTAAAGCGTAATTGTAGATTGGAAGTGCGCCCCCTCGGTTTACATCTTTTTTATCTTACGACTTTTTTCGCGTATTATTCAGTGTCTCCCTTCCTCAGTAAATTTAGTGCTTTTTTAATTGAAAATTGTATTTCTCCTGTGTTTAGTATTGCTACGAATTCGTGAATTAATTTGCAAAACTACATTCTTCGATTCTGACCCTAAAGGGTGTATTTTCTGGTCAACTTTTATGATATTTTTTTTTAATTCTAAAATGGTCTCGTTAAAATACATTTGGCTAGAATGACGTCCCTAAAGTCGGTGGTCAATGTTTTTTTTGCGACCAAGAAAAAAAAAGGGGCTACTATAAAAATATATATGACAGCGTGTGTGAATTGACATTTGCCCAACCCCAGGGGGAATGTCACCGAGGCGAAAGCCGATGGGGGCATTCTGTTTCGATGGTGACATTCGTGCACCACGCTGCCATATTGTTTTATTTAATATACCAATTTTTTTAAAAAATTTTTAATTCATTTAATTTAACAGTCCATCTTTTGGCGGTAATCCCGTGTAAAAAAAATTAAAAGGACGTCCTATATATTGGGAGAAGGGAGGCAAAACATGGCTAAAAAAATTGAAGCAGCTAATTGCCCTTTATGAATTAAAAAAATCAGCGCGGTCACATGACCGGGCGTCACTTCGCTTGGGCATGTATCAAAAAAGTTGAAAAAGTTTTTGATAGGTAAATTCTTTTTTTTTGGTAATGGGATTTTACATTGTGGTAAAAGGATGTATAATTATATATTTTATCTACTGTTTTAGATTAAGGGGATATTAGAACCGAAATAATGTAGAGCAAAATCGTGTGTTAACACTTTTTGTACACCCAGGCGGTAAAAAGTATCTAACCGGTTCTACCTTCTATAAAATAGGAATTTTGTTTTTCGATGCTAAACTTTACTTTAAGCTTTACCAAAAAAAATCCCTATGTGCCAAAGATAGAGTCGGAAGATATTTTAAATGACCAAGACAAGCGGCCTAACCCCGGGAGCCCGGAATTGCTACATGTGTCGTTGGACTCAGTGATGGTAGTGCTTGAGTTTTCAGGACTGGATTGACTGCTCTGAAAAGTTGGGGAAAATTTTCCGGATTTTGACCCATGATCTTGACCCCCCAACAAACCCGGGTTTAACCCGGGGGGCGTTTTTTTTAGGCATTGCTTGCCTTTTGCACAAAGGGATCTTTATTAAAAACGGACTCCTTAAAAAAGGACCCCTTCTATTTTTTAAAAATGAAGCGTATGATATTTTACGAAAAAGGTAATTTTGGGGGACGCTCCCCCGACGAAATTTGGCGGTAAAAGTAAAAAAATTATCTTTGCTTAGACAATGTTTGGGTTGAAACTAAAAAAATTATTCATTGAACTTTTTTTTTCTAACATTTTAAATTTTTTAAAATTTAAAGAAAAGCACAAATATTTTCCCTAGAGAAAAGTACGGAATACAGGTTTTATCCTAAATAAAGTACAGACGGCGAATGAGTTGTCTTTTATAACAAACTTTTGACTTTGTCATTTTCTACTAAAAAAAGTTTCTTTTGCGAAATTTTTCCAGTGTAAAATTTAATAATCACCTTTTCTTTATTTTGCGGGTGATATTTTAAGCCCGAAATGGAAAGTTCAGCAAAAGTTCCCCACGGGGCGCCATCGGGGAAGAAATTTTTTTATATTCAAATTTGATAATTTCCAATCTTGTAAAAAGAAATTTCGTTTTATTTTTTATTTTTAACGCTTTTTTAATAAAATGAAATTGTGATTTGTTTTGAAAAATGCGACCATTTTAGCGTTATATGTCCATAAGCAAGTCTACAGATCGTAAAAGTGCAAAACTTACCCCAAAACTATTTATTTCATGAAATAATTTATATTTAGCTAAAACGTGTTACTTTAGGCCTTAGTTGATGTAAAAGTTGTTTTTTTTTGAAAAAAAAAGTGTACATGTGTTTTCGTGCATATTTTGATTTTTAACATCATGGCACTCATGTTCGAGCGCGGACGACATTCAGGATCGGGTTTGGCATTGCGCTCTACGTTTTTGAAATAAGTCTTTAAAAAGTTTACAAATGCCTTAACTTTGTTTAAAATATCTTATAATACTTTTTTCGTAATTTCATTGAAAAAGCGGTATTTTTGTAAAGAAAAGATATATATCAACTTTGACCTAAAATTTCCTAAACATGTGACAATTTTTGCAATATAGCGCGATAACTGTCGTGTGCTTTGCTTGTTTTCGTGTGTCCGTTGAATTCGTGTGCCCGGTTTTTAAACAAATTTAAGTCGACAGTCGACAATTCCCGACATTTCGCGAAGTGTCGAGGGTTTTTTACATTGTCATGTGTGCGTTGAAGTCGTGCTTTGCGTTCTTACGGCGACACACGACACGGCACACGACAGGCAACGCGACACATGACACGACACTCGACAATGAAAACCGACATTCAATTTTTACTGCAAAACTTTTTGCAAAAAAAAGAGAAACAACTAGAGTTACAATGAGACATTCCCATGTCGTGCGTCGTGTCGTGTGTCACGTTGATTGTCATTTGTCGCCATCAAAGTGCGACACACGGCATTCAGTGTGTAACTAAAAGGTTCCGTAGTTGCGTTGATTATGTTCCAGAGTGGTACGGTAGAAAGATTGGTGTTGTTAACCCAAAGATAATGTAAGATCAGTTTGTTTAAAAAAATCTGTGGTTAAAAAATATTATGTTCATTTTCCACTCGATTTAAATTTAAAATTTTTGATGTTGTAATAAATTGAAGTCAAATTTCCTAGTTGCTATATTGTTCATAACACACTAACTAAAAATTTTTATTGTGTTTTATCGATAACTTATTTCATTACATAATATTAAAAGCTAATACGCAATTTAACGTAAAGAAAGTCAGTTCTTATGTAGAAGAGCTTAACTTGCATTCCTCTCCGATTTACGTGCAAAGATGTTGTCAATATTCTACATGTTATAAAGAAGAAGTTTGTTTTTTTGGTGTGTGTGTGGGGGGGGGGGGGGGGGAGTTAACGCCATTTTACAACAATATTTCAGTCATGTAGGCTATATACCAATACAAGAAATTGTTCTTTGTTTCATATAAAATTCAGCTACTTCAGAAAAATTTTGTTACAGTTTCTAGATTTTCACTCCGTCGTAGACCTATTTTCCACAAGATATCCATACATTTGCTTCAAGAAAACGAAAAGAAAAGGGTGGTTGAATAGCATGCAGTGAAATGCAAGTCAACTGAAGTCAGGTACCCTTATATTGCCGCATTTCAGAAAGCGGTCTACAGAATAAACAATCTACTTTAAAAGAAATAGAGGTGATCTTATTGCGAAGGGGAATTTTCTTCGAGGAAGTGAGGTAGGTGGGGTGCGGATGGTGGTTGGTTTCGTCGGTATTCCTTTGCGAACAAAGAAAATGATCTTTTATTCACTCAGATAAAAATGTTTTGATCTTACATTTAAAAAAAAAAAAAAAAATCTCTTTATTTTATGTTTTACGAATTCTACTTATTTTGTTGTTTTCAACTAGTATGAGATTAGGTGCTGCCAATCCGACGGGAAAACCACTTCGTGTATGATTATGTTTATTCCTTCTGCATACTTTGTTCTAACTGATATTTTCAGTAAGCCTGACGGTTTTTCTCTTATAATGAAAATTAGGGAAAAAAGGCAAATCTTTTAAAATGTGTCTATCAAAATAAACGTAATCATTTCTTCAAACGTGTCCGGACCGACGCTAACGATGGAAAATAGTGTTGACGAGTAAAAGATAACAGTGATATTTGGGTGCTCTGAATCTAGTTCCAAAATACACCGAGGCCGCCATTTACATAGTAATATCTAAAACTGTTCAGGATACCCTCTTTCGTACATACCTACTCTCCACGCTACACGCCTCGACGATCATGCTTTCTGTCGTCAATCTGATTTCTGAGTCCGGAAATGCACAGGAAATGGGCTATTTTGATTAGAATTTGATAGAAAAGGACGATTTTGCTCTAAAAATGGATAAGATACACAATATCCCATTTTCAATGCTTCCGATATACTTTTTTTCACGAGCTGCATACATGTAGCCTAAAGATTGCTAATTTCTAGCTGTCAGATGTAAAATTGCACATATTCAAGAATTTAAATGTGTAATTTGCACTAGCGGATCCAGGGGCGGCGCACCCGCACTCCCCACCCACAAAAAAAATAAAAGTAATCAGCGGAACCTATATAATTTGTCTTCTGTTCTGGGTAAAATAAGTGCAAAATATGCATTTTTTTCGCTCGCTACGCTCGCGTACATAACTTGTCTTGTATAACTTGTTCTGACTGAAATATATAAAATACGCATTTTTATCGCTCGCTACGGTTGCATTTATAATTTATCTTTTGTTCATGGCGAAAAATATGCATTTTTTTCTCGCTCGTTATGCTCGCACATTTATAATCTGACAGAGTTTGCATGGGCTATTTTATGTTAGATAGTCCTAGGTAAATCCTCCCGATAAAAACCCTCAGAAATCGGGCTAAGAAATTTCCGAGATACTTGCGCAAGAATAAGTCTGACAATTCATAAAAAAATGACTATAATTAGCATGTTATTTGTGTTGATTTTGTCACAGAACCTGTCCTTTGTCAATACCAAATAAAGTACCTCAGACCGCCCAAAATGCACCAGATGGATCCATTGTTTTCAAACTCGATTTTCTGGGGTGTTTCCGGGGGCCCATGCCTAGTTGCTCTACACTATCAATATTTTATGCCGCCTCTAACAACAAATCCTGTACCTTCCCCTGATTAACAGAAAATGTCAGAACAAAACAAAAGTATTTATATGTATGTATTATATGGAGCGGAATTCATATAGATCTAAGTTTTAAGTAGCTTCTTTTTCAATCCATTCCACTAATATTTTCTTTGTTTGTTTGTACTGTTTTGATTGATATGTGTTTTTTATCAAACTTTGTTAATTAAAATGCACTACTCGTGTTTGTAAATATAATTGTGGAAATAAACACAGTTTAAGGACATTCTGCAAATTGAAATTAGAAATTCATGTGAGAAATCGAAATCCACGAAACAGCTTTTGAAATGCAAGGGCACAAAAAAAAGATAAATGTTGAAATGATATATCTGTAGGTAAATTTGCGAGCATGAAAGCTACGCTGAACCCTATCTCCACAGTGCATTGGAAGAAAATGAGTGAAAATTTTCGGTGCAAAATTTTGGTATCGTATGCAACCCAAACTGCTACAAAGTATATATTTTCAAATCAAAGAAATGCTAAAAAAGTGCACACGAACGTTACTTTTTCAAGAACATGTGGTTAAACATTCTAATGCGCAAAACGCGTGCACAGTTTTTTCTAAAATATTTCGCCGCCATATTTATTTCAGGGAATTAAATATATGATTGTTCTTTTACCTCAGATTTCCTTACTGAAATACATATGTATATATTATTCATGGTTAGAGATTTACATTTTGTTTAGTTTTGCACTGCCCGATCTTCTTAATCTGTTACCGATCCTTTTACTAAAAAAAAGACGCAATGTGTAAACATAGTTTTTCGTTTTACACACCTCTCTTGGACAAGAAAGCCGTTTCACTTTAAATTTGTAAACATCCGCTGGCAAATATTAGTGAAAGATAAGAATTTTTTCTAAAATAAAATTCCATTTCAGTCATTTTCAAAATCTGGAAATATTTCACATTGTGTTGAATATATAAATAAAACAAAAATCCCAAAAATAAACCATTTTAGAACTATTCCGGGAACTAAACGTTTCCGCCGAACAACGCATTTCAAGATGACACAAAACTGATTTCTCTTTAAGCAATGTCAAAGTTCACCTGAGGGAAACTGCTGAAAATTTAGAAGTGCTTACTTGTTTCAGTTTTACGTCCTGTAGAAAACATTTAGCTCGCAACTTTAAATGCATATATGTTCTATAATTATTCCAATATCAAAAAACCGTCCGATCTTTTCCGTGAGAAATAAAACGAAGCAACTATTTGTTTACACTTCAATCATGTGAAATTAAAGGCATGTACAAAAACGAGACTTCCGTGCAGTTTAAACCTCGTGGTGAATAATCTGAATTTGCTTTTAAGTATGGTGTCTCAGTTGAGCCAGTTATCTGTTAATTTCAGAGAACATACATAAAAGAAATGGTTATGAGATTATGCATGTGTATGAATATTTCAAAGTCTGTTCATGTAAACGACGATAGAAAAGAAGTGTGCTCTCGGCAAATAGCAAGACTATTATTTGCAGGTGTATACTGGATACTAATCCCTATGATAAAGAACTCGTGATCCTTGGTTTCGTAGACAGTCTTAGTACTGGACCGCTGCTTCCGCTGTTAACATCGCAGTAATGTAAAGTCAGTGTCCATTTCTATGCCGGAATTGCAATACACATGTATTATCAGTTTTAAATCTATGAAAGTGTGAAAAAAATAATAATAAAAACTTTCATTCTTTGACGAAGAGCCAAGATACAAAAAAAGTTACTTTCGAGAAATTTCTGATTTTAATCATCAGATTTTCGTGCGAAAGGTTCAACTGATTGCATTTTGTTTGTTTCGTAGTTATCTAGAATTACAAATTGTATTACATGTACCTCCTACATATTTGGCTGTACATTTTTTCTGCGATTTATTCTCATTGTATTTTTAAAAAACATTCTTCATAAATTATCAAATTGTGTAAAACATCGGTTAGTGTACGACGTATGAAACACCTAATAGAGATTTTCAATTTACTTCGACGCGGACTGCGGACAGCGGACTGCTTACTTACAGTAGGGGTTTTCTCAAAATATTTAAAGGTTCACAAAAAAGAAAACATACTTAGGGTATATATGTTTCTTTTACCTATATATGTAGTAACTTTTGCCTTCATTGTACAAATTAGTGTATTGTGATATAATTATCTGCTATAATGCAATACATACGTTTGAAAATATATGGATAGTGAACAGGCTACATTTAAAACATGTAATCGAAATTTTCAGATGTCATCTAAATACTCTGTTCCATTTTACTTGCGTTAATCAGGTTCTTCAATTATCCGTATGCTTTAACATTTTGTTTTTATATTTTGAGACATTTGTGGCGTTTCCTTGCGAATCGAACGACATGACCTGTGAAGTTTCGAACCAAATGTACTAAGATAATACTTTACCTTAATATGTTCATGCATTAAAAATACAACTTGAAACATGGATTTGAAGATAACGGCGATTCCTGGTTTTAATATGTGTCCGTCCATACAATTCCTAGACTAGTTTTTCCTAGCAACAAAATAAGAAAAAAAAAACGCAGTACAAAATATTATTGTGAAAAAAATAATAAAACATTCTGAATGAAATGAAAGTCCGTTTAATTTTTGTTGCATAGTATAAATACCGTGTTCTCGTAGACTTCTGTACGAAAAAGGTAATTGTTTTTCATTAATTTTGATAATTGTATCTAATGGTTGATAAAATAGAAGTTTTACTGAAATATCTTGAATGATTTAGTTCAAGACTTTGTCTTAACATACAGGAAGTTCTCATACAAGTATCTTTCAACCACGTCGAACGAGATCCGATACATTACCATATTTTAACTAAATCATCCTGAATTAGTTATGTATCAGCATGTTTTGAAATAAAAAAAGGAAATAGCCACTTCGTATTTTCATAATGATTAAATCTGATATCAGAATTGCATGTTAAAAGTTAAGTTTTAAATTTACTATCTTAAAGTGACTACTCAGTATGGATTATCAGTCTCAACTGGAATTTAATCTTTAAGTACCATTAAAACTGGCTATCAAAATGTCAATCCAAAACCTAGCGGAGACCGAAATTTGTTTTGTGAACATTAGGCATGGGACGCGTCCAAGGTCATATTCCGATCATCATGCCTACATATGGTATGTGTAGATACTCGGCTTTGGGGAACTTGGACAGAGATTTAAATTCATGAAAACTCACGGTATATATTGATTTAAAAATTTATAATGTAGCCAGCTTTTATATCCTGATAACGTGACGGAGAAAACTGAATGAATTAAGTACCGTATAAAAATGAATATGTAGGGTTTGAAATAGTTCAGAATATTCATGTATTATACCAATTAAACATTTTTTACCGCGGTGCATTACACTTTAATGTATCGTATCGTGCATATTCAAAATTGTGCGTCGTATAATAGCATTTCAGCGACCCGAGTGCAATAGTACGAAACTATGTTTCCAAAATCACTACATATATTCTTTGCTACCAAATATTCAACTTACTTGTAACATACGTTGTTTTGATTCCCTTATCTAAAATAGCGGCACAGGGGAAGAGTGTCTGTCTCCTTACCAGGTGGTCATTGGTTCAAATCCTTGATTAAAAGGTATTTTTATCGTTGAATTAACAGCCGTTTTCACTGCTAGCGAATACTGGCTAGAACCTCACGAAATTGACTACAAGTTGCTACACTTCAGATAAAAAATAATAAGTTTGCGATGTTTTATTTATACATACGGTAGTCGAAAGATTTGAATAGATACATAAATAAAAAAAGGGTATAAAAGGTAAAAGGATATTTTTAAAAAAATGTGCCCACGCTGTTAAGAATGCTTTTAAGACAAAATACATGTATACCGGTAATTCATTTATACTATACAACGGATATTAATAAATTTTATAACTGTCTGTTTCTGTTCTCAGATATTTTAAATGTAAACAGTATTACGGCATTAGAACCGGATGCTTAATATGTCACTGTTCAATTATGCATAAAAAACTTATATACAGTTTGAGAAAACCCCTATAGTAATTTCGCAGTCCGTGGTCCGCAGTACGCGTCGAAGTTAGCTGAAAATCTCTAGTAGGGAATCACTATACACAATCCCACTATACACAATAACTTGTTCCGGACCAGAATGCGGAATGCAGCGGCCCGATGTTTCAAGATTGTCTAAAAAAGTAGTTGCATATATCGTTATAAAGCAAATATTTCAATTGTTTATATAATTTATAAATACACAATTACGTATATGTGAAAAAGTTACGTTTAGTAATTCCAGTAGTTACCGCAGAAAGTGCAGAAAATTCCATTTCCGCCGAATTTTCCGCGAGATAAGCAGCGCGTAAGTACATCAATTCTAGTATGATAAAACCTTTCTTAAACTTGCACAATCCTTGAAACGAATTTCGGATCATTGCTAAATCTTGTACACATTAAGTCTGAGACTTGTCTTACAATTTTAGGCAGTTTGGTACAACATACATAGAAAAAATCTTGTCCACACATTGCACTACTTTTATTTATGCTGAAAAATGCAACATGTATTTTCGTCAGATTTGACAACAGATTTTGTAGTAAGTTTAGGTATATACAGTAAGACAATTCTCCTATGCATTAATTGAAACTTCGAACTAACTTTTGCCATTCATGAATTTTTAATAAAGTATTTGAAAAGGATTTATAAATGTAACCAAAAGCTTGGAAAATTACAGGTAAAATATCTGCTTTGTTTATTTCCAAATTTCAGTTTTACTTTTTATACAGCTACTTTTAGTTGAGGTCTTGCAAACTGAGCTGCTTTTGTGCTATGGAAAAGATGCATTTGAAAGCTTTGGTCCACTGTATTTTCACACAGCAAATGAAGGTCAGTCTAAATTCAAGATGGCGGAAGTACCTTCAACCAAAATAAAAGTAGGCTACGATTGAATTGAAACAACAATAAAAGGGAGGTAATAAAATAACAATAAATTATTCAAATAAGGGAAATTAGAGCACATATATATTATATTTGTTCGAAAAGTATTAATTAAAACTAAAATTTAGAACATAAAATGAAAATAATACTATACAATATAAAATTAAAGGTGCAGGAATTTTGTAAACCGGTTGGTATATAAACAAATTACAAATTAAACTTTTAAGCACGCGGTCTATATTCTATGCTTCATTGTGTGGACCGTTATTAAATTTAAGCACTACTGACTAACTTGACGACATGTTAAGCTTTACATCTTCGAACAAAATATTTGTACAAAAAAAAAAACAAAAAAAAAATACTGGAGATTTTTTAAACTTCGTCAAATCGATCAAAGGTTATTTTTTATATTGTTTGAAAGCGTCATTATATGACATGGATGTAAGGTATTGCAAGTTATTATTTGAGAGCTACAGAGGTAGAAATTTCAGAAATATTTTCAAGTAATAAGTGTTGATTCTACAGAAGCGTGAAGGGCCATCAGACGCGAATACGTGTTACTACGTTATGTTACCGTAGCGGAAATGATATGCACTTTTTTTCAACCTTTATCACATATATAAAAATTCAGAAGGAGTATCATAAAGAAAGAATGTATATAAATAAAAATATCATAGACAAAAATAAGTTCTTTTTGCAAAATTGTATATACACTGGTATAGTGACAGGGTACTAGTATGCATATTCACAAAAAATATATAATATCGTTTTCTTCTATTTGTAATACTAATACGTTTCGCTTTAATAAAAATAAGTATATGACGCTACAATTTGTGCATACAACTGATAAATAGAAAACGCCGTTTTTCAACAGTATTTCAGTCATGCAACGGCGGGCAGTTAACCTAACCAGTGTTCCTGGTTTCTGTACTAGTACAAACCTGTTCTCCGCAAGTAACTGCCAACTTCTCCACATGAATTATTAGAGGTGGAGGATGAATGATTTCAGACACAATGTCTTTTATCAAATCGTCACGGAGAACATACGCCCATCCCGGGAATCGAACTCGCGGCCCCGCGATTCGTACGCTCCTACGTCACTGCGAAAATGGTTCGTATACGGGAGTGTACGCATTCCGTATACTCCTAATATACTGGCGTATACGGAAACATTTTTCCCGTATATGGAACATTCCATATACGGGAATCCCGTATTCTTTAATTAGACATTCATGTTTTTCTCACATGGATCCGTTCATTCATACTTAGCATAAATACGTTTCAACAGTTTATGTCAGTATTCAAAGTTAGGGATTGCCAAGGTCCAAAAGTATGTTTAAGTCGTAGGTTTTTATCATACTTTCAGGACAGATACCTTTTATATGATATTCGTATATTAGACATATACGGGACCGTATACTCCCGTATATGCACATATTTTTCGCAGTGTACTAAGCTAATGGGACGGGCTTAAAATATATAAAAGGTATGTGTACGTTCAGATATACGAAAAATATAGATAAGTAAATTCATAATCAGATAGTGCGAAACCTTAAAAAACAAATGTATTTTGAAGTTGTCAAAACAATTGTTAGTATCTTTTTGCTAAGACGCCCGTAACTCAGTTGTAGAGTGTAAGCACTTAATTTTACTTATAACAGTGTATTATTTAAGTCTTATTATTAAATCAAGACTTCAGGCCTTTTGTGTTTTGAACAGGCTATACGTAGCATTTCTTATATAATTACACTAATAAAGAGAACAGAAATGTCTCCCCAATCTTCCGTAATAACTAACAATGATTCCGTGGTAAAACTGCTTTCCTATTGCTTATAGTGTCGAGGGCTGACTGGAAACAAAACCAACTGCTTAGTGTTTACAGTTCAATTTCATGAATCAATATTGTTCTAAAGATATACCAAGTCGTCCTTTACCTACCGCTTCTCCGCATCTGGTAGTTTAGATAACTCGGTCGGTCTTAATCACAGGAGTGTGCATCGCTAATGGAGCATCCGTCGTTGCATGTTGTTAGAAGTACAGGAATGACTAAGTTAGACGTTCTGGAATGACTAATCCTTCTGTTCTGAGTTAGACGTTCAGGAATGACTAAGTTAGCCGTTCCGGAATGACTAACTCGCCTGTCGGAGTTAGACGTTCCGGAATGACTAGCCCGCCTGTCTGAGTTAGACGTTCTGGAATGACTAACCCGCCTGTCTGAGTGAGACGTTCAGGAATGACTAAGACAGACGTTCAGGAATGACTAACCTGCCTGTCTGAATTAGACATTCTGGAATGACTAATCCCCTGTTTGAGTTAGACGTTCTGGGATGACTAACCCGCCTGTCTGGGTTAGACGTTCCAAAATGACTAACACGCATGATCTGCATTGACTAACCAGACTGTTTGGGACAGACATTCTCAAACGAATAACCTCCGGTTCTGGATCAGATATATTCACGAACGGCTAATGTCAGGAACTGTGTTAGACATTCCTGAACAGCTAATTTTCAATAGGAGGTATATTTCAATACTTGGTTGGCGTATGGGCATTGCTTTAGTTTTGGATTTTTTTTTAATAATTGGGTTTAACATATTTGGCGTAAATAATTTTGACCTTCTTATACAGTTTCTTTTCAAGTATATCTGTTTATTTGAGCAAATAGATTGGTTATAGCCTCTCATTTGATGTATTATCTCTAAATTGTGTTTGTCTTAAGTTTGGTTTTGGATACCATGCATATTTTTACAATATTTATAGGTTATTAGCTTTGTATCGGGAACTATGCACGAGTTCTTCAGCGGAAATATTGCGCGACTTTGGGAGCGCAATATTCCTCCGCTGAAGAACGAGTGCATAGTTCCCGATGCAAGGATAATAACCTTTTTATTACATACGCATCTAAACGTATAAATATTATGTAAATGTCATAAATTCATTCAATAGCCTGATAGAATTGACAATACTGAACTAAATAGAAAAAAATGTGCAACAACACACACTGAATTACGTCACGCACCCGATATGAAATTCAGCCGTCAGTGTATGGAAAAATATTGACGTTTCCGGTACCAGTGTAACTTAACGAGGAAAAGAAAAGAGTATGTAATAAAAAAAGTTTATATGACTTACTATCGCAATCTTACGTTTATTTTGCATAAACGACACAAACGATGTTTCTTTGATTGTCTTTACATATCGCGAGATATCATCTACTTGTATGTGTTGGATTTAGAACAGTATACCAGGTCCTTTAAAAGAGTGACCGCGTGACAATATAAGCAGAACGTGTACTGAGTAATGCTCCCTCCACCCAGTACATGTCAGTAAGGTATTACATGAATCTGGAACAATTATAAAGAAAAAACAAGGTTCAAGTCATAAATGGGCTATGCATTCAAATTTGACTATCCCTCCATCACTTTGAAGTTGTACTAGAAGCTGATAAAGGATTTCCGTTCTTAGCAATATAGAAATTACGGAGCTATAACAGTTAATTCACGCTATAATGTTGCAATGTTGTAAATGTATCCTAGACTTAAAACTGAATGACATTAATCAAATATGTGTAGTTAAAACTGTTTTGATAGCTATACGTTTGTTTTAAACCCTTATAGGGTATTTAAGTAATATCAGATTGATTTACTGTCCTATTTATTAATTATAAATAAGAAATAATGTATAGAAAATCTTGTTTTAATGTTATTAATACACGGAAAGAGGTTATACGTCCGCGGAATAATTTCACGAGGTCGTAGCCCAACTGGATTATTCTCGCAACGTATAAGTGATTATGAATGTATTAATTTTAGTAAAACACGATTTTGCTATATATTGTTTCGATTGTAATATGCCCTTAATCTAAGTCAGTAGATAAAATGTAATAGCGCTCTTTCATGATTGCAACAAAATATTAACGTCATCGCATGTATACATGACGTCATTTAGCCTAAGCGTGTTTAACATCAACAAGCGTATTAGAATCAACTTTTCAGAATGATATTGATTAAGCGTGTCCTTTCTTATCACAAAGCATTTAATTCCTTCCATATTGGGTAAGTATTCATTACTGGTATCCAAGCTGTATTTAAACATTGATGTTTCTGACTATGAAAGAAATCATAGCAAATTATCATCGCGGAAATAAACAAATTTAGCAACGATCGATATATTGTTACACGATTTATTTATAAATAATAATTTCTATTTGTCAAAATTTTACGTTTTCCGTCCTATTCTGAAGCAGGAGATAAAGCGTTCAAACTTCTACGGTACATATTTTTCACGGCATAAATGCAACTCAAATCTTGCTTCTACGAAATTTATTTAATGTTTATAACACATCTCTATTCAAAAGACTATCAAGTTTAGATTTATATAGTGAAACCTGACATTGATACAAATGTACGTGAATAAACAACAGAACCAAACCGCCAAAATAAACCCCTTATTCAGAATTCTGAGACAGATGTTATATTTTTAAAATTTTGATTAATTCAAGGGCAAGAGACTTAGAGCGATGTTTAGAGTAGCAAAGATAATGAGCTGACAAAATTTTTGACTAAGGTAATGTCATTTTTCGTAGTAACTGAAGGGCCATAGCTGGGAATATCCAGATAATGAGCTGACAAAAACTTTGACTAAGGTACTGTCATTTTTCGTAGTAACTGAAGGGCCATAACTGGGAATATCCACCTAGTTATAGCACTGTTCTGAGATATTATGCCTGTAAGCATAGTAGTCAAGTTTGGTGAACAAAGGATAAGAACTGCTCAAGTCTGGTCAACTTTAGCAAATTTGAGAAATTCAATGGTCATAACTTCAGAGAAACTTCACAGGCATTGTGCCTGTCAACATCGTGAATAATGTATAAGGGTGAAAATAACAAGAGCTGTCGGCAAGACAGCACGCTCCACTATTCGTCAATTTGACAGTAAAATAAATAAAATTAATGTCTCAATAAGAGACCTCTACTTTAAAAGGAAGATACACCAATATATGAAAAGACCCTACTACACAGAGGGGTTAAAGGTCAAGTAAAGAAGTGGTACTGACATTCTTTATTTTTAATTTTGATTTTAAGTATGAAAGGGGCATAACTCTGTCAAAAAATACAATTAGAATTACTGGGATTGTAACCACACACGCAGATGATGATTATAAAGAAATATTTCTAATTTTAAGTCATTGTCTTTTAAAGTACCAAAGATATGTCTATAAACGACGCTTTCAAAAAAAATAACATGAAAATAATTTCAAGTGTAACAACTTGGTGACAGTAAGAAAATGTCTCTAATTTTGAATAAAACTATGCATCTTATTATCATTGTTTTGTTTTCTGCATATTTATGCAAATAAATCATGGAAGACATAATCCTGTGTAACTCACTACAAAATGTTTGCACTAAATGACATATGTCTGTAAATGTATTCGGAATATAATCTCATGAATCAAGTACTCATGAAGCAGTTCTTAGCATTACAATCACAGTATTCTGCACCGTCATCTGCATCTGAATACCACTGAACAAATATCAAATATATGTCCATTCAGATGCATTATGATTAAGTTAAATTCACAATTCTTTAGAGCTCCTGAAACGTTTCATTTTTTGACAGATGTCGACAATCATCTAAGTGGGGGTAGTAATACAGTAAGTAATTTTCTGTTTCCTTGAACAATCCTGTTGCGCCTGGTTCTTTGTAACTTTTCCTGAAATTATAAAAGTAATATTACAATGAAATCAGCGTATCAAAGTGGCAATAGCCATCTTTTAAAGTCATCCCTTTAAACCTGAAGTATACTAAGCACAAAGCATAATAAAAATATTTTTGAAAAGTGTACATATCATTTACAATTTTAGGTGTAGCAAAACTAAATTGCCTGTACATGTATATTCTCCATATTGCCTTTTGTTAAGCAAAAAATGCAGCACAATAAAAGGACCTGGCTATTCAAATTTTCCAAGTTGCATTCTATGAGATAAATCTCATGCTCCTTTAAAATTTACAGCAGAACCAACTTTTGTGACGGCTGAAGGCCGTGCAGACACTGACTTACAGACAGACCCAAGAACAAGCAAGGAAACGAAACACGAACTCAGTTATTCTAAAATAATATCTACCAGGTTTCGTGAAAAAAAAATCTATACTAATTTATAAAAGTTTTTTCGGAACCGACATACAGACAGATGGATATATACGAACGAACGGCATATAAATTCACAATATTCCGTCTACTTGTCGTACGCTATTAGCTTCTTTAAATATTTCATGTACATTTTCTTTGACGCATTATAATTAAAGTTTTCCTCGTGACTGGGTTGCCCGAAGCCCAGGACAAGTAAATCCTGTTTCGGGCAAGCCAAAGTTTCCAGGTAGTTCCCGAACGGTGCATATTTCCAAAACTTAAAGGTTTTTGTGTATTCAGCGTCTTTGCATAATGTTGAGTATAAATTATTTCGAGGGTGCTCAACCGAACAAAAAAAACCCATAAAACACGAGGGTCATTGACCCTAAAGCGCTCACCAGTGTACATGGCTTCAAGTGTGCTTATATAAGTACAGAGTTAAGTTTCTTCTATGTTAACCTATATTACATACATGTCACACGCACTTTTGAACCTAGGGCAATAATTTGAAAAATTACGATAGACATTACAAATCTGATATCACATGCCAAACATCAAGGCTCTAGCTATTACTGATATAGAGAAGAAGATTTTCAATCTTTCTAATATAAAAGCCTATAGTAAGTATATGTCAGAAACAGGGGTGTGGCCATCTTTTGACCTTAGGGCAAAAATTTGAACAAGTATGGTATACATAAAAGGAAAAGTGACCACGCCCCCTGGCAGCCATGTTTTTGACAAATCGGAATAATTTTAATAATCTTGGTAGAGGGTCACACAAGAAGCATTTGTGTAAAAATATTTTAAAATCGGGCTATAAGTTTCACACAAGAAGAAGTTTTAAGTTTCAACTATATACATATAGGGAAAAGTGACCATGCCCTCTGGCGGCCATGTTTTTTTACAAATCAAAATAATTTGAACAATCTTGGTAGAGGGTCACACAAGGACTATTTGTGTAAAGTTATTCTAAAATCGGGCTAGTAGTTTCACACAAGAAGATTTTTAAACTTTCCACTATATACATATAGGGAAAAGTGACCACGCCCTCTGGCGGCCATGTGTTTTGACGAATCAAAATAATTTGAACAATCTTGGTAGACGGTGACATAAGGACCATTTGTGTAAAGTTATTCTAAAATCAGGCCAGTAGTTTCACACAAGAAGATTTTTAAAGTTTCCACTATATCCATATAGGGAAAAGTGGCCACGCCTCTGGCGGCCATTTTTTTTGACGAATAACTTGAACAATCTTGGTATAGGGTGACATAAGGATAATTTGTGTGCAATTATTTCAAAATCGGACCATCGGTTTAGGAGATGTCGTTTGAAGATTTTTCTGTTTTTAGCTCTGGTGGCCCCAGTGTGCAACCAAGCGGAACCGTCTGAATAACTTTGGTAGAGGACCATCGATGCCAAGTTTTATCAAAATTCATTCAGTGCTTAAGGAGGAGATGTCTTTTTAACACAATTGTTGACGACGGACGCACGACGGTCACAGCGTGACCACAAAAGCCCACCCTGAGCATTGCTCAGGTGAGCTAAAAACAATATGGCATATACGGTCATGTAATTTTCAAATATGCACTCCGACTATTCCCCGAAGGAATGTTTACTCTATGCAAATATCATAATAAAATCTTTCTACGAAATTATTTGTTTGCGAGCGGAATGAATAAGTAGTGTGAAGCAACTGGTCCATAGATTTTTCTTTTTAAAGTTATAATATAAATTTATTTTACTGTAAAATGAGCGGAAAGGATCGGAGGTCTCCGACTTCGTTTTCGCTATATTATCTTAATTTTTTCCCTACCCCCATTTTCACGCGCAAAAGTTTGGGCATCAAAATTTCACACAAAAAAAAAATCTGTTTGTATTTTAGGGAAAAATAAGTTAGTCCCAAAACAGTTTACTACAACATAAATTTCATTTTAAGCGTATTCTAATTTTGTATTCTTTCCGCCTTTTTATTGTCACACTTGTCTACATGAATGAATGTTATGTACAAAAAGCGTAATGGAAAAAAAAGATACTTCTTATTAAACATCTGAGCCGCACCATGAGGAAACCAACATCCGCGCAGTCTGGTCAGGATCCAAGCTGTTCGCTAACGGTTTCTTTAATTGCAATAGGCTTTGAAAGCGAACAGGCTGGTCTGGATCAATGCTGGTCGCAAACGCATTATGTTGGTTTTCTCATGGCGCGGCTCATTTTACTGCTCGTTCTCTCCTCCATAGCATTTTTTTTTTATCTTAATTTTCTGAAAATGTTCCTGAAATGTTTTTGAACAGAATAAGATTATACAATTCCTTGACTATCGAGTCCATATTCACGCAACAATGCTATGAAAGTTTGGGAATTTAAATACGATTTCCCCCGGAATCTGAAGATCTGAGATCAAGTCCGACTAGATTGAGCGTTCCATGAAGTGAGAAAGTTGTCTTTTTTTATGGAGAGTGTCTACTGGTTAGTAACTACAAAGACAGGCTGTGTAAATTTAAGGTTGTTGAGAAACGGCGTAAACACAACACAAATAATAGTTATGAATTGCATAAATGCAATAACTTATTTATTTCGTGCCCGTACACATTTAACTCCTATCGTTAACTTCATTTCGTTTTGACTGTGCATAGTTCGCCCAAACATAATAGTCAGAATTAGCCGGGAATAATTATTGTTTGTTTTTTGGTTTTACGCTCGTTTTCGACATTTTATTTTTTACAAGCACTAAACTCTGGACCTTCATGCTTATCTTCTTAACATTAGTCATGTCATACAACGCATTTGATCATTTTTACAAAGCCCTTTCTTTGAACCTCAATAAGCTCCTCCAACGTAGTCGTGTACTCTGCAGCAACCTGCAGTATTCAATTCCTTCTTAGTTTACAGTCTGTTTTTATTAGCTCAGCAATGCTCAGGTGAGTTATTGCGATCGCTCGATGTCCGGCGTCTGTCTGTCTGTCGTATGTCAACATTTAGCTTGCGTATGCGATAGAGGCAGTATTTTTAGCTCACCTGAGCACGAAGTGCTCAAAGGTGAGCTTTAGTGATCGCCCTGTGTCCGTCGTCCGTCCGTCGTCAATAATTTGACTGTTAACACTCTAGAGGTCACATTTTTGGCCCAATCTTAATCAAACTAGGTCAGAATGTTACCCTCAATAAATTCTTGGACGAGTTCGATACTGGGTCATCTGGGATCAAAAACTAGGTCACCAGGTCAAATCAAAGAAAAAGCTTGTTAAAACTCTAAAGGTCACAATTTTGGCCCGGTTTTAATGAAACTTGGTCAGAATGTTAGCCTCAATAAAATCTTAGAAGAGTTCGATATTGGGTCATCTGTGGTCAAAAACTAGGTCACAAGGTCAAATCAAAGGAAAGGTTTGTTAACACTCTAAAGGTTACAATTTTGGCCCGGTCATAATGAAACTTGGTCAGAATGTTACCCTCAATAAAATCTTGGACGAGTTTGATATTGGGTCATCTGGGGTGTAAAACTAGGTCACCAGGTCAAATCAAAGGAAAAGCTTGTTAACACTCTAGAGGTCACATTTTTGCCCAAATCTTAATGAAACTTGGTCAGAATGTTATCCTTAATAAAATCTTAAAGGTGTTTGATATTGGGTCATCTGGGGACAAAAACTAGGTCACCAGGTCAAATCAAAGGAAAAGCTTGTTAACACTCTAGAGGCCGCATTTATGACTGTATCTTCATGAAACTTGATCAGAATGTTAATATTGATGATTTTAAGTTCCAGTTTGAATTTGGGTCATGTAGTATCAATTTTGGCCCAATCTTAATGAAACTTGATCAGAGTGTTATCCATATCAAAGTCTTAGACGAGTTCGATATCGGCTCACCTGGGGTCAAAAACAAGGTCACCCGGTCAAATCAAAGGAAAAGCTTGTTAACACCCTAGAGGTCACAATTTTGGCCCAATCTTAATGAAACTTGATCAGAGTGTTATCCATATCAAAGTCTTAGACGAGTTCCATATCAGCTCATCTGGGGTCACCAGGTCAAATCAAGTAAAAACCAAGTTTACCCTGTAAAGGCCACATTTATGACCGTTTCTTAATGAAACTTAGTCAAAATGTTAATCTTGAAGATCTATAGCTGAAGTTCAAATCTGGGTTAGGTGGGGTCTAAAACTAGGTCACTAGGTCAAATCAAATGAAAAGCTTGTTAACACTCTTGGAGACCATATTTATGACTCTATCTTCATGGAACTTAGTCAGAATGTTAAACTTGAAAATCATTAGGAAGAATTCGAATCTGGGTCATGTCGAGTCAGAAACTAGGTGACCAAGTCAAATCAAAGGAAAACTTAGTTAACACTTTAGAGGCCACATTTATGACCAGCATGACTGCATGATTTGAGAGATTTTTTTTCTTGATGATCTTTAGGTCAAGTTCAAATCTGGGTCAGGTGGGGTCAAAAACTAGGTCACTAGGTCATATCAAAGGAAAAGCTTGTTAACACTCTAGAGGCCACATTTATGACTGTATCTTCATGAAACTTAGTCAGAATGTTAAACTTTATGATCTTTAGGTCAAGTTCGAATCTGGGTCATGTCGGGTCAGAAACTAGGTCCCGGGGTCAAATCAAAGGAATAGCTAGTTAAAACTTTAGAGGCCACATTTATGACCGTATCTTAATGAACCTTGGTCAGAATGTTAATCTTGATGATCTTTAGGTCAATAGGTCAGGTGAGCGATACAGGGCCTTCAAGGCCCTCTTGTTCAATTGATCTTCATGAAATTTTGTCAGAATGATTACCCCAATGAAATCTAGGCCAAATTTGAAAAAGGGTTATCTTGGGTCAGAATATTTGTTTCCATGAAATCACTAAGTCAAACATGTTTACACTGTTATGATATGTTTCTCAGGTGAGCGACCTTGGGCCATCTTGGCCCTCTCTTTTAAGTCTTTTAATTGGTGTAACTGTCAGGTTTATATTTTTAGTTTACATTGTTACATGAACAATACCTGAAATTTACCTTGTTTTCATCCTTTGCATTAATTTTGCAACACCATTTGAGAATGAATTTACTAGTATATGATATATCTTAACTAACATCGCTCATTCCATTTTCCTCTTTGTATAATACAGGTTTGGCAAGAAGTTTCAAATCAAAGTCACAAGAAGTTGTTTGATGATGGAAGTATATGTGATCATTTTGTATTTCCAGTGGTTCAGAGGAACAGATTACAACTAAATGTGATATTAATCTATTTGTGAATGAACGAGGACTTAATGAGGATAAAATGTTAAGTAGACAAAGCTGATGCAGCAACAATTTTGTGACAGCATCAGTGTAATATTTAACCATGTAACACTGTTTTACATTATAAATGCAGTAAAAGTTAATACAATGTTAAAACTGCTTTACACTTTTTATGCGAGGGAATATGTTGTATATGGTCACTATAGAGGTTTTTCTATTTAATGGAATAATATTGTGGGTGAAGTATATATTGACCAAATCTGTCATGTTGACCATAATGTTCCGTGCAACCTTTATTGTACAAAAAGTAGATTTGTTAGAGCACAAAATAATAGTGAGAAGAGGTAAATATATACAACATAAGATACATTAAGGCAAAAATCGTCATCTTGGCGCAAAAACTATGCATGTTTGTGCTTCTTTACTTAATGAGCCCACATTTGGCGCTGAGGTGACATTATAATTCCAAAAAAACTAATACCTCCTCATCGGTAACACTACTCATTTACGTAGCTAACAGTTAAGCATGATAAAAAATATTGAATAAAAATCTTGATAAATTTATTGTACTTACGTTTTCCAAGTCTGAATAAACCATGCCACAGAAGACTGTATTCATTAGGTGTAAACTGGTTTCTTCCGACATCCCTGCTTAAGTGCCTGTAGCGAACATGTCTCGTTTCACATTTATTGCTAGCACGGTAGAATCCAAAAGGTTGAGTGCTGGGATATCTGAGTATTAAGTATAACGATAACTCACAATATGGTTTTGTTACAAGTCGGGGAAGGGGCCCAGGGCTGTGATTTGGGAAAAAATAGCTCGGTATTTGGGAAAAGGTGTATTAAAAACCTGACGTCTTTATTTTTGGAAACTGCATGATTTGAGAGAATTCTTTTTTCTGAGGGGAAGGGGCCTATTAACGATCCCTTTTGCAAAGGGGAAAATCCTGCACAAAACATTATATTCATTGTGTTATCCCACAGGTGTCTACATAGTATATGTAATTTGATAGACTATAACTATCAAAATCATAATTATTTTTATATCATATACTTAAAATAACTATTACTGAGGTTTAGCTTGGTATTTTACAAAGTCAGAAAGGCATGGCAGAGATGCGGTGGATCAACTGAAGGATCATCTGAAAAAAACAACACTATTTTATTTTGAGTAATATGCAACATAGTATAATAAATTCTCTTTTGTGTGTGGATTTCATCTCTACAAGGTGTCTGGTAACATTAATTTCAGTCTCCAAAATAATTTTATACTTGTTGGTGAATATTGTTAAGGAAAATTGCGCCATATAAACTGGGTTAGTCCTTGTGGAGCATCAAACTCGTACAGGCGTGTTAGTCATTCTGGAATGGTAACCCAAGCTTAGTCATTCCAGAACGTTTATCTCAGGCTTTAGTCATTCCAGAACGTCTATCTCGGACAGGCGGGTTAGTCATTCTGGAACGTCTAACCCAAACAGGCAAGTTAGACATTCTTGAATGCCTAACTTGGCAAAAGGGTTAGTCATTCCAGAACGTCTAATTTAGACAGGCGAATTAGTCATTCCTGAATGTCTAACTTAGTCATTCCTGAACGTCTAACTCAAAACAGAAGGACAAGTAATTCCAGAACGTCTAACTTAGTCATTCCTGAACGTCTAACAACATGCAACGACGGATGCCCCTTTAGCAATGCTCACTCCTGTGATTAAGACCGACAGAGTTATCTGAATTACCAGATGCGGAGAAGCGGTAAGTAAAGGACGACTTGGTATATCCTTAGAGCAATATTGATTCATGAAATTGAACTGTAAACACTAAGCAGTTGGTTTTGTTTCCAGTCAGCCCTCGACACTATAGGCAATAGGAAAGCGGTTTTACCACGGAATCATTGTTAGTTATTACGGAAGATAGGTCATTCCTGAACGTCTAACTCAAAACAGAAGGCTTAGTAATTCCAGAACGTCTAACTTAGTCATTCCTGAACGTCTAACAACATGCAACGACGGATGCCCCATTAGCAATGCTCACTCCTGTGATTAAGACCGACAGAGTTATCTAAATTACCAGATGCGGAGAAGCGGTAAGTAAAGGACGACTTGGTATATCCTTAGAGCTATATTGATTCATGAAATTGAACTGTAAACACTAAGCAGTTGGTTTTGTTTCCAGTCAGCCCTCGACACTATAGGCAGTAGGAAAGCGGTTTTACCACGGAATCATTGTTAGTTATTACGGAAGATAGGGGAGACATTTCTGTTCTCCTTATTAGTGTAATTATATAAGAAATACCACGTATAGCCTGTTCAAAACACAAAAGGCCTGAAGTCTTGATTTAATAATAAGTTTAGACTTAAATGATACATCTTTTATCTAATATATCTCTTTAAGAAGTCTCTCCATTTTATCATGGACTGGGTTAATCTTTTAAAATAAAACACTATGATACCTACACGGTATCGATTATAAAATTGCTTGCAGGTCAATAAAAAAAAACTATTGCCGAAGTTTGAATGAACGCGGACTAATAGTATACAAAATGTACACTCACTGAATGACTTCTACGCCAGTAAATAGTATGTACTACTGAAGCCCGATGTGGTGCACTGCATGTATCAGTTGCCGGTGAATAGTAAAATATTACCAGGGATCGGATTAACGGCCAAAAGTTTTGACTATTGACCGGCAAGCCATTCAGTAGTGTTACATTACACTACATTTAAAATTATTTTCAAAGTTTCATATTTTTCATTTTTGACCTATTAGCCCAGTATGTGATGAATATAGACAAGTCATACAGAAAAACTATGAACAGGCGATACATATATACAACTGGATTTCTAAAGAGCATTCATTTTCTTACAAGAATATTTAGACGTTGAGAAGATGCTGGTTCTGATTAATTCAATGCTGTCTAAATCTGGGTTCAGATACCCGTAGTCATTATGACTATGCGCGTGAGTCAGACTGCTCTGTTATCGGTCTCTCAGTGACAACAGTAATTACCACTTCACTTATTGCATTTCATTGACTTTTATAAGGGACATCCTTTGCCGAGTGGTTAAAGTCGCTGACTTTGAACCACTAAGTATTTCCCCTAAATGCTGTAGGTTCGAGCCTCATTCGGGGCGTTGAATTCTTCATGCGAGAAAGCCACCATGCTAGCTTTCGGAAAGTCGGTGGAACAATTCGCGTATGGGGCACCTTGGGTATTCCTACACCATCAAAGCTGGAAAGTCGCCATATGACCTATAGTTATGTCGGTGTGACGTTAAACCCAACAAAAAGTCTTTTAAATAGTTGGCACGTGAGGTTGTTCCTTATCGCCGTACTGTACACGTACCGTGAACCATGTGTTGTGCAGAGCACTTGTTTTGGATGGCTGACATAAAAGGTCAAATGACTGTGTTACCTATTTATATTGCTCTTTTTAATTTGGCATACCCAGTTTAGTTACTTACAATATTTTTTCATTACTTTCCTTTCATGTTATTTTAAACAGCTTAACTTGTACTTTTTGGCTTGGAGCTACGGCTATGTATTGTTTTCAGTTTTTTTGGTACCCAAGTGTGCGTTAGTATGATACGAAACGCCGGGAAGCTGCTACAGACCGAGATCAATATGTTACGAATTCTGTGATTGGTTGCAGGAACAAGTGACCTGTGACGTAAGCTGCGCAATGCAGACATGTTGGAAGTTTTCCGATTGCAGTTGCTCTTTTGTTTGTCTATTATTAAAATGGGGTGTACAAAAATATGAATATAAATGTAAAACGTAAGTCTTTACGATAAACTGACAACTTCTCAATTTTGACGTCTACATTATTCATGACTGAGTTTACATTTATCCATTGTAGTAATTGTTAAAAAGATTTAACGGGCAGTTGTGAAATTTGTTAGAGAACTTCCCCCTGAAAGGATGTAACCTGCCAAAAGGTGTCTCAAAAGACATTCTGCCGCACAATGATGGTTGGTTTGATTATTGTTGTAGGGGTGGTATTAAAACAAGTTAAGGAAGTAGCTCTGCAAGGTATATTAAACCTTCTTTTTTCACAATACCACCGTGTTTTGTATATCAGTGTTTATATTTCTGCGTTCGTATTGTAATTACTGGTGAATGCCACGGCAAATCTGGGTTGTTTTTCGTGCGTGTACCCTTTTGTAAGGAATAGAACATCATGGTTGGTTCGATTATTGTTGTAGGGGTGTTATTAAAACAAGAAGTATATCTGCAAGTTAAGACTGGCGTTCCAATTGGAACAGCAGTAGAAAATTGCAATCGTGTTTTGCATAGAATCTTATGTAATGATCCCTATCCCAAAAATCCATTTATGTAGACTATGCCAAAACCAGCCAAGCCTTTCCTTTTTAAAAGGAAACTTTATTTTAATGTTGGTCTTAGGGAAAACAGAAACTTACCTGTGGTACATTGAGAGGAAGTGCAGTGACCAGGAAACATATCTCTAGGCGGTTTTCCTTTTTCAAAACCTTGTCCGGGACATACCTCGAGTACTATGACATGTACTGACTTCAATGTTGATGATATAAGTGGTCAGTGGGAAGGAGTGCAGTGACAAGGAACCATATATTTAAGTCGATTTTTTAAATACTAAGCGTAGCTTTGTTCAAAGTGTGTGTATTAGTATTAATGATTTAATTATTGAAAGTTTATTCTAAAAGGTAATTGTATGAGTGTATGGCATGTGTTGAAAGTAAGGATAAAATGCTCAAATTTTCTTGATTTTAGAGGGGTTAGTGGTAGACTGTAATGTCTACTCCTTTGTAAGTTGACCACATGGATCAAAATTTCATTTTGAAGTTTACCTTATTGCCATATCGCAATGTAAAGCAGAAGTATTGCTTTTTTGTTTTGTAAAACTATGAAGAAAAATAGTTGCGAATCGTGGAGTTGCTTAAAATCTAGCAAAAAATCTGCTCCCAAACCACATTGAGGAAATTTGAGAATAAAAAATAAGCAGATTTCAATTTTACCAGGTAAATATATCACACAAGCATTGTCTTCAAATAATTTGAAGATTTTTAGCCGCTGCAAGAAACCACAGCTGAGAAAAGGGAGGTAATTATCTTTCGGTGAAATTATGAAATTATCGGTTATAAAACGCAACCCCTTCATACACCAGGGCAAATGACCGCTGTCCATTTCAAATCATTTATAGGTACATTTAACATGATGTACAATTGGTTAAGCACATTCTAGATGTATTTTATGAAAAACTAGTCAGTTTTATGTTTGAAAATGCACTCATTTCTTCTTGATTATTTATTAGTATTAAACCAAATGGCCACGTACATATTCCAAACTTACTTAGAAACATGCGAAATGCCTGAAATATCTGAATTTATTAAAAGCCACAAAGATTTCAATGAAAATTGCTGTAACTGAACCGGCTCATGTACAGACGTTGGCTATAATTTGAGCCGTATTACATTCCGGGGGAAAAGTCAGAGTACACCGGTCTGGCTGGTTTACTTATTGTTACTTGAAACTAGCCGTACTTTTGCAGACTGTTTACAGACGTTAGCTCCAACTGAATTCTCACGCGCAGACTGGTTACAAGTTTCATGGCAACTCATAAAGTGGGTGTTCATGTAGGGAACTTGGTGTCACATGACATACAATGCTTCATAAACTGTCCGGTTTTATCTCTCCCTTCTTACCTGGAGAGTATTTGAACAATATTTTTGGGTTCTGAGTTGCCTCCCTTACAAACTTAGCAATTCCAGGCTAATGAGATGGGCATTGACATTACAGCCATATAAGATCAGTATTAGAGCAATTCCTGGTAGAGAAAATGTAGGCGCAGATTATTTAAGTAGAGTGTAGACAGGTTGCTATATCATATGGTGTACAGATAGTGACAGTGTTTCTTTTTTTTTTTTTGTTGTTGTGTTTGCTATTTTCAGTATGTCATTTTGTTTTCATTTAAGAAAATTATAAATTTTCTTTTTAAGGGGGGACGTGTGTCACAAATTGACATACGGGCCTTATTTTATCTGTAGTGTAAATGCAGTTATTGCATCATCTTTTTGTAAATTTTTGAGTTATTGAGGTAAATGTCAGATTTCACGCATAAAATACCTCTAATGTTTTTCTGTATTTCATTACTTAAATTTCCATGTAAATTATATTAAATTCGGTTCAGTAATAAGAAAGTTGATATTTTATAAACTTCAGTAATTCATGTTTTTATCTCCCAAACCACTATAATGGGCCTCAAATTGTCGGTTCAGTAATAAGAAAGTTGATATTTTATAAACTTCAGTAATTCATGTTTTTATCCCCAAAACCACTATAATGGGCCTCAAATTGTCAATTTCAATCCGCGCCAAAATAGTCAGATTTCCCGGCTATATCGTGAATCCCGTGGAAACACAAATAGTCAAGAGTTTACGCATAGGCCGTGAATCCCATGAAATTTAGTATTTGGCGGGACATTACCCTTTAAATAGACTGGACTAGATATGCCTTGCGCACACCACCTTCCGACATTATAGACGAATCTATGTCTGAATTATTTTCTTGCTAGAAATTTATGTTCGATCGAGGTAAGACATTTATTTGTTAGATTTTTGTATGATTTTTGCATTACGATTTTTATTTGGTAAATTTTTGTACATTCTACCGAATTCTGTAACATTTACTTTTCGGCATGTGATTTTGGCTAGTTTTGGTATGTCAGGATAATTTATTAAATTTTTCAGACTTTTGTAAATTATTTCGAATAGGAATCTAAAATGTTTCGTTTACATAAGATGTAAAATTTGTACTGAAATTTATAACATGATATTTATATAGTACTCTGTTTCAAAAACATATGTCAAACATTTCGTTGTTATGGAACGCCATTACTGCATTGTATTTTTAGGTATAAATCTATGTGGCAAGTCTAGTACCATGTATGTAATATATTATTGTAATATGAAATTGTGTGCCAGTCTATTGCATATACATACAATGTCCGTTTTGTTGTATGGCATTAGATATTATATGGATGCCAACTATGATATAACGTTTGATTTACATTGAATTTTGTTAATTTGTAGTTGTAAATAATAGCTGCAGTTTATCATTTCCGTATCTATAATGTTTCATCATAAACTGTTCATATCTTTTTCATACTTCAATGTTAGACTTTTAAGTAAGTAATTTTGGTAATAATGGAAGCAATTAGTGACGTATTTTAATTATGTGACGTCTAAACTTAGTAGCACATATATTTGTATAAGTAGCACGTATTATTTATGGGAGCCTACGGAGGTATGGTGTACCCAAAGGAGCAGTAATATGCCCTGACTTATTTGTTTTGCTATGGTGCTTACCATATGTTATATATTGTAGCTTCTTCCGCCAGACGATTTTTCTGGTGATGTCATAACCCGGAAGTACAATGCCCGAGGTTCACTTGTCTTCACTCGCCTGGATGTGATATTCCCAGCGCAGAGCTTTCGTCCCATGGTTGTGCCGTAAACCGCAAAGGCGCTGATTTATGTTATCCTCTGAAGTCAGCTCAGGGATGCAATCACCTACCACCATAGGGAGCCAAAACGGAATCAACGTATTCACGGTTTAAAGGGACTTGATTTAAAGATACGTCATATATTGTTTGTGCTACTTAAAGTTCGCAATTAAATTAAAGAACTGTGCCACGTCACCTTAGAATGGAACTATATGAACTTTGTATCTGGTGATACTGAACTTTTATTTTTTTTCTTTCTTATAATCAGTTTTTTTTCATATCATCTATTCATTGTTAATAATCATCTTATGTAAATAAATTTGTAAATATTGTAAAGGGTGTTGATTTGTTCTGATGGTTACTGTCGCCGGTACGGCCTTTCCTGTCACACACCGGATCAAATTTTGTTATACAAATATTCAAACTAGACCATATAAACTGTCATATGCCGAAACAATGGGAATGACGCAATACTAATAAATGGAACATGCTAAACAATTCTACAGAATTCAAATTTAATAAGTAGTTATATCCCTACACTGCCAAAGAATGTTGGTTTTTTTTTCCATTTTTTTAAATTGCATTCGGATACCAGAAATAAGTTTTGCTGAACTTTTGTGCTTGCTGCAGTAGATATCTCCGATTAGATGCATTTTGTTTTTGTCATCAGTTTTTGCGGCTGTTAACAGAGAATTCTTTCTAAACTACATTTTTTATAAAAATCGTCTTCAAAACTTTTTCCTTGCACGGAAGAGATATAGATAATTAAGCTTTAAAACATATATCACATTTCTTCTTACATTAAATATCAATAAAATAAGATTGATTGTGTTATGTGATATAAAACTTTAATAAGTGTGACGGGATGACATTGATTTTGCAACACACAATAGATGAATTAGCTTTTGATTCGAAGCAGTACATTATTGGTCCAAACATGTATGATAAAAATCATTTACTGTGAAATCATTAATATTCGTGGGGGACTAATTTTCGTGGATTTCGTGGTTGAGTCAATCCACGAAATTTAATCCCAACGAACAAGTAAATTTCCCATTCATTTTATGTTCAAAAGTTGAAATCCACGAATTCATATCCCCATGAAATTGCCGTTTTGACCAAAACCACGAAATTTCATGCCCACGAAATTAAATGATTTCACAGTATACCAAAGCAATAACAACAATTATTGGTACTTTACACTAATTTATATTAGGCTGCTTAAGCAAATTATTCTCGACACGCCATATCTGGTTGTACGCATCACTACAAGGAATAAAGAGAAGAGAGTCGGTCTTTTTCATGCACATACTGAGTGCTTAGTAAAGGAGCTATTGATACGATTACGTAAAGCCTGACGCTAAAAGTAAGCGATTCCATGACTTCTGTGACACAAACCTGACGCTTTATCATAACTTTTTCGAAGCGCGTCGTTGCTAAAGAGTAAAGCAAGATCTCATTCGAATTAATGAAACTTGTTATTCAATTGAGAGGTAAAATGTTATTGTTTCATGAAAAGGTCTGTTCTTCCTGTGTAGGTTATCATTTTTTTTCTTGTTTTTTTTTTTTTCTCAGAAATCTGTTAGGTGCTGACCCGTGTGCTTTCTTACATAAACTTTTAAACATTTCTTCCAGCTATATGTGTGGTAAGAATAATTCTGCAATACAAACATCTCATTTTAGCAAACCTGCTACAAAGTGTCTCATTTGAAAAATGTTAAAAGTGCAATCTTTAAAAAAGTCAAACACTATTTTCATTGGAGGAATATAGGCGTGTTTATTTTATGGTAAAATAGGATTTATGGCATTTCACCTAGTATGTTATGTTTCAATTAGGTCATGCTGCTCAACGTGAAGTTACACGATGTTAAAAAGAAAGATATGGTATAAATATCAGCATATCATGGCTGCAGTATGTATTTATGTAATCTTAATGGTCATTTAACCACAAAGTGATCTTAATAATTTGAACATTATGATTTAAAGCATTACACAAAATTTGATGCTAATAAAATGATACTTTAATGCATCGTTCTTGTATCATTAAATCATTCATATACCAAGTAGTTATCTCGAGCATATATTTGAGTTCGAAAAGGAATAACGGCAATTACAAATAATGAGAGTCAATAAACATGTTCAGACTGGAATTTTTAATTTAAAACAGTACATAAATGTTCATTTTGCTAAACTTTGTCAGTTAACCATTTGTGCATCATTATCCTTCATTATCATCTGGATGATAATCGAATATGAATAATTTGATTACATGTTTTTACCCTCAGATTTGATAAAAATGTTTTATTATTGTAGAAACAATATAAACAGGTAACACAAGAACCTGAAAAAACAGAAGAAGCATACTCGGTTCTGTATTTAAATTTTAATTCAAAACAAAGAAATAATATCAGTTTGGAAAAGTTTCCTTTGTCATTAATGCATCATTAAGCTGCTTTAATTTATATTATATCGCCAAATATTTGAATTAGTTTTATTTTTCTATAAACATTGTTTTATTCTTGTACAAACAAAGTATTATGTCTTATGTTAGGCCTTTTAATATCTTTCTAAGACATTTTATAATTAAGTTGTTATAGGTAAAAACTGATTCCAGTAAGCACAATGGGGCATTTTACAAACGTTTTATACAACTTCAGTTGCATAATGTTAAACACTAAACTATTAGTAGATTTTAATATTTCATTTGCTGTAATATGCTTTTCATGCACGAAGATGATAAATGTATATAGTGGTGATCTTGGGCCGTATTCATAAAGCATCTAAAGTATAAGTTTTGACTTAAGTTGAAGATTTTACTTAAGTTTGTGGTGACTTCAGCTTAAGTCTAAGTAAAAAACTTAAGTCCTATTCATAAAACAGCTTAAACTTAAGATACATAAGAAATGACTTAAGTCAGAAAACAAAATGGCATCGTGAATACGATTAAAGTGTTGTTTTTCAGATAAAAGCACTTTAAACATAATTGTGCATGTTGTATCTGTCTGAAATTAATGTTGTCTCTTTTAATGTTTTCGTCTACAATAAAAGACAAGAATATCATATTAAGTTGTTTTATGCATAACAAATATACTTAAGTAAAATAAATTTCTTACCTAAGTAATACTTAGTAAATAATCAATTTCTTATACTTATACATAAGATGCTTTATGAATACGGCCCCTTGTCAATGAATGATAATTGTAAGGTGTAAATATTTATATTCAACGTGATACAGGTATGAATTTCCTGTGATAACAAAAAACCTTTCGTATGAACAATTTATTTTCACTATGTAGATACTAAAAGAATCTAAGCAGTACAACATATTACGTATTTGTATAAAAAGAGGTATACGTACTATTCTACAACAAAAATAAATGCTTTAAAGGGTAATTCAGTATTTCATAATAGCGATAAATTAAAGTACTGAGAAATTGTATTAGCTATTCCAGTCTTGTTTGTGATTCATTTCAAGAACACTTCAAAAACTGGTTCTCTAAACATACTGATATAAAAAGAATATACATACGCAATTCATTTTATAATCCCTCAACTATTACTTGAAGACATATGGTCATGACAGCATGACGTCACAATTATTAACAATTCAGAAATGAGCAACATATTCATCGTCCTTACTCATTGCCTATTCAAAATATTAACATATGTGTTTATGACTCTTTATTTTGTAAAATGATACTATATTTTCATTTGTTATTATATTAACGAGTTTATGATTTTAATGCATATATGTGTCGTAATAGCTCTCTGTTATTTTTAAGGACAAAAGAATAATTCATAACCAGCGAACACTGCTTGAAAGACTTCCCACTCGAACACGATAATAGGTTTCTGTATTATAAACAGGTTAGATGACATTTATTTTGTTGAAAATGGGAATCAGACGGAAACTATGTATAAGCCTTTACCGTGAACCTTGCTGCAAGACCTTTTTAACATTTAATGGAGAAAATAGATTGTAGAAACGTTGGCTTATTAGCAGGTACTGAATCTTTTGATACATTTAAAATTACTGGGAATGCAAAAAAACACCTTATCGGAAGTTTGCATCTGGAAAGCAATAAGTTATCGGTTATATGAATGTTTGAATTATATTCCTGAATTAAGTAATTTAATATATTTACATTCGCCCTATTCTTTTCCATTGAAACTTTTGACGTTCATTTCGTATGAACAGCAAAAAGAAAGGCGCGAAAGACACGTCATCGCTGCTTAGTGATATCCGACCGTTGTTTTGGTGACGTCCGCGTATAGTTAGGGAGAACGTTCGTTAGATAACGTCGCTGTTGTTCCTTCTGGTGAACAGAATGCCGGGACGCTGGTTTTAATGTTAAATGCTACAATTTAAATGCAACTCATAACATCATAAAGTTTAAAATTGGAAGAAAATATAATGTAAATATAAGAAATGAAACTACTTTTTTTCAGTGTCTATGCGAAATGAACGACAGAATTGGATTGGCAAATTAAACATTAATTACTAGCGCGATTCATGGATTTGTCGATCCTATTCTCTCGTTCATTTCGCATGAACACCGAAAAAACAATCATTTCATTTCATAATTTAATCTTTACTGTACCTGTGTATAAACGTTGCAACTGATGATGAACGCTCTGTCTAAAACTGAATTCATGAAAGTATAGGAAAAGAGTTGAACACGTGCAGATATTGCTCACTATTTTGCATAATTATCATTTTGAGGCTTCACAAACTTAATAATCCCAATATCGCATTTTTTGTGATACTACACAGTTGCAAAAGTATTGTCTTGCACAGGGTAAAACGTGCATTAATTTGTGTCTGAAATAAGACAGACAAATGGTAGTCAGACAGAGCCAACGATTATTTACATTAACATTTATCATATTGTTTCAAACTGACGACCTTTCGACTTATTTTTCGTTATAAGTGTATTTACTTAAATTTAAATTCAATTAAAATATATTAAAGTCTTATAATATATGCATCAATAGATGCCCATTCTTCTTCTGTGCTGAGTTTGAAGTTCATTGTAGGTAAAATAAAATATTTTCTATGATGGGTCCAGGTGAATTAATTCTAATTTGTGATCATTTCTCTGAATGTTCAATTCAAAGAAATAGTCAGGCATGTTATTATAGAACTGAAGGTATCGTTACTAAATTGAGCAGGATCGTACAATATGTTGTGACTTTTAACGCGTCTGTTTATGTTAAAGGTTTGACATATTTCATCCAAGATATATATACTGGATTTTTCAATATTATCCTGAGGGGAAAATCATTAAATGACATATTTTTATTATAGAAACTTTTTTTGTCTGAAAATGTAATTTGGTTATATATTGATGGCGATTTTGAATCATATATCTTATTGTCAAATCTGTGGGCATGGCTATTGCATGATGAAATAAAGGTTAGTATTATTAAAAATAAGAAAAACTGATTAATCACACCACGATGATAATTTGTACAACTTGATGGCCATCTTAACGGCCATATTGAACTTTTGGTACAACGTTGCATATCACATTTCTTCCTCGTTCTTAAAATAAGCTTAAACAAGATTTAGTTTGTAGCCTAAACAGTTGTTTGTCCTAACTACAATGTATACATCTACCAATATCATTATTCAAGATGCATACGTTATATCACTGCAAAGTGTTAATATATTCTGCGAAAGATATGTTAGTCTTAGTAGGTTTCATTGTGTATCTTATTCAAATTCGTAAACAATTGTATGACGTTGCTAATCTATGCCACATGGGTCTAACGACCTTCTGGATTAAATAAATAAACTTTGAAACTTTGAAAACTTTTTAATTTCTTCCTGAAACAGTGTATTATTTAAGTCTGGACTTATAATTAAATCTAGACTTGAAGCGTTCTGTGTTTTGAACAGCCTATAAGTAGTATTTCTTATATAATTACACTAATAAAGAGAACAGAAATGTCTCCCCTATCCTCCGTAATAACTAACAATGATTCCATGGTAAAACTGCTTTCCTATTGCTTTTAGTGTCGAGGGCTGACTGGAAACAAAACCAACTGCTTAGTGTTTACAGTTCAATTTCATGAATCAGTATTGCTCTAAGGATATACCAAGTCGTCCTTTACATACCGCTTCTCCGCATCTGGTAATTTAGATAACTCTGTCGGTCTTAATCACAGGAGTGAGCATCGCTAATGGGGCATCCGTCGTTGCATGTTGTTAGACGTTCAGGAATGACTAAGTTAGACGTTCTGGAATGACTAATCCTTCTGTTTTGAGTTAGACGTTCAGGAATGACTAAGTTAGACGTTCCGGAATGACTAAATCGCCTATCTAAGTTAGACGTTCTGGAGATTATCAAGATAATTATTCTGTTCAAGTTTGTATCAAATCAAAGCATAAATGTAGCATCTATAGGGCTGAAAGGGCCAAAATTGAAAATTTTGCCTCTTTCAGGGACAGTAACTCTAGAACCCATGACATTATCTAGCTGGTTTACGAAAGGAACCGAGATGTTGTGTCTTAACTTGTGTGTAAGCGTGGTTAAAATCAAATATAAAATGTCAATTCTATCATGTTCACTAGGTAAAAAATAACAAATTTTGGCTCTTTCAGGGGTCAATCAGGGGCTGTAACTCTGGAAACTATGATTAGATCCGACAGATTCATCATGGAATCCAAGATTTATTGTTACTGAAGATAATCTACAAGTTTGTATCAAATCAAACCATAAATGAAGATGGCTGCAAAAGACAAAATTAGCAAATTTTGGCTCTTTAAGGGACCATATAATTATGGAACCCATGATGGGTTCTGGCCAGTTTTCAAAAATAACCAAGATATTACGCCAACACAAGTTGCTTGCAAGTTTGATTAAGTCATTGCAAAATGTTGTCACTTTCGTGTCCACAAGCCAAAAAGCAAATTTTGGCCGTTTAAGGAGCCATAATTCTGGAACCCATGATGGGATCTGACCAGTTTTCAAAAGGAACCGAGATATTATGCAAATAAAAGTTTTGTTCAAGTTTGATTAAAACTGATTGTAAAATGTGGTCTCTATCGTGTTCACAAGAAAATGACGGGCGATCACAAAAGGTCAACTATGTGACAGGTGAGTTATAAAAATGGAGATCTAATAAAAAGATGAAAATTGAATAAAAGGAGGTAATTCAAAAACTTGATAAGGAAGAGTTCTGATTCTTTGACACTGCACTTCCCGTCAATAGCCTCTATCCTTTTGTGAAGTTTCAATGAAATGCAATTAAAGACTTTTCAAGTTATGCTGTAGACAAGCCTTATTTTGTACTATAAAGGGAGATAATTCAAAAACTAGGTAAAGTGGAGTTATGGTTCTTTGACATATACTGCACTTCCCGTCAATGGTCTCTATCATTTCGTGAAGTTTCAATGAAATGCCATTTTTTAATAATTTTCAAGTAATGTTCCGGACAAGCCTTATTTTGTGTAATAAAGGGAGATCATTTAAAAACAAGAGCTATACCAAGCGGGGCAATATACGCCCGAAGGGTTATATCATAGGAGAATGGGAGCAAAATTTAAAGAACTTAACTGTTGAAACCCAAAGGACAGGAAGAACAAAGGCAAGAAATTAAAAAAAAACAAATTTTAAGTCGACAGAAAAAAATTATAAGTCCCCAAAAACAACATTACCAGGTATAGATATGTCAAAATACACCTAAAAATTGGAGGTACCATCCACGTTTGTTTTTCCCTATGACCAATAATAAAAAGATTACAAAATAAGTTGTTTATAGTAACATAGAAGGGAATTAATTCAATAAAATATTATTGAAAGTGAACAAAAAAGGGATCTGCCAAATAAAAACAAGAGCACCGCAAAGCAGTGCAATATACACATGAAAAAAAAGTAAAATGACTTTTG
>NW_026461426.1:0-22185 GCF_021730395.1 Mercenaria mercenaria | reverse complement strand
ACTCCTAAGGTTGACTTTGACGTTGACGCAAGCCATACAAAACATGCGCTCTGCACATCATCTTAATGTGGTGAACGTTTGTGCCAAGCCTTAAAATCCTTCAAGTGGTTCAAGAGTAACAGAGCGGACACGAAACAAAGTCGTATGACCTTTGACCTCTGTGACCTTGACCTTGAAGCAAGTTATCCGAAACATGCGCTCTGCATGTCGTCTGGATGTGGTGAACATTTAAGCAAAGTATCTTTGAAATCCTTAAGGGGTTGAAGAGTTATAGAACGGTCACGAAATTGCTAACGGACGCATGGACGGACACTAGCGTCATAACATATGCCATTAATACTTTTTCAAGTTATACTCCGCACAAAAGTGTGATGGACGGATGGAAGGATGGACAAAGCGGCAACCATATCCTCGCCCTTCGGGGAGCATAAAAAGCAATGCACGTAAGATTCACTAATTCCACTCAAAGCAGCTTACATATTATAGTAGGTAAGTCCATGTCAGACAAAATTTCTAACACCTGTTCGCTCTTTTTGACTTGCCTCGACTGTAACGATAGCAGGCTCATCAGAACTTTTCAGCATCACTGATCGCATGGTGCACGACTCCCTGTGGAAACAAGTTCAAGAAGTAAAATAAATACAAGCCTAACCATTCTTTTTGCAACATATGAAACAAAAGGGCAATAACTGCCTTTGATTGTTCACCTGAGTTTCAATGCTAAAACATGTTGCGGCTAGCCTATTGATGATGATTTAACAATTTTAGAAGTTTCAAACAAGATAGTTTTTAAAGCGTTTTCTATATACTTAAAAGTAACACTCTGGACAAGCCTTATTCTGTATAATAAAAGGGAAATCATTTAAAAACTCGGTAAGACAGAGTTAAGACTCTTTGATGCTGCACTTTGTCTAAATGGCCTCTATGATTACGTGAAGTTTCAATCAAATGCCATTGATACTTTTCAAGTTCTACTAAGGACAGAAGTGTTAAGCCTTATTTTGTGTAATTAAGGGAGATAATTCAAACACTAGGCAAAGTAGAGTTATGGTTCTTTGACATTGCACTTCCCGTCAATGACCTCTATTATTTTGTAAAGTTTCAATGAAATGCCACTAATACTTTTCAAGTAATGCTCTGGACAAGTCGTATTTTGTATAATAAAGGGAGATAATTACAAAACTAGGTAGGGTAGGTTCTTTGACAATGCACTTTGTCTCAATGGCCTCTAAATGAATGTTCAATCCAATGCCATTAATACTTTTCAAGTTTTACTCCGTACAAAAGTGTGATGGATGGATGAACGGACGGACGGACGGACGGACGGACAAGGTTACAACTATATCCTCGCCCTTCGGGGAGCATAGAAAACAATACATGTAAGATTCACTAATTCAACTCACAGTAGCTTACATATTATAGTGGGTAGGTCTATGTCAGAAAAAATTTCTAACTAAATATGGCCTCTAGTAGAGTGTTAATAAGCTTTACACGTGATTTGAGGATATTACCTAGTTACCCACATGACCCAGATTCAAATTTGACATAGGAATCATGAAGAAAAACATTAAGATCAACTTTCATGAAGATAGTGTCATAAATGTGGCAAAACACATACCTGAAGATCCATATAGTAGTAACAGAACATTCCTAAGTCACTATACGTCCTTGAAATGATCTGTGACACTGAAATATACAAATAAAAGCTGTAAACCTTACTGATAATGAAATATATCAAAAGGTAAATTGGACAGTAAAATCCATTGACTTTTTTAATTAATATTCTAACACGATTCGATTCATTTTCCTATTAAACTAAGAAGGCTGAAAACAGCTGGTAACGTATAAGAATCGAAAAAAATATCTCATTTAGTGATTTGCTCTTGAATAAAGTCATTGTTTGTCGTTCAGATGCGTATTATTATTTCACTCGGGATGCGCCCTCGTGAAATATTTCCTTTGCATCTGAACTTCAAACAATGATTTATTCAGCGACGAATCACTAAATGAGATATATTATTTCTTTAACGGAACATTTTTTTAATCAAATGTAACTGTGTTTAGTTTGTATGTTCATTATTTTATAGACTGTTATAGCTCCTGGCTTCAAATCAAACCTGAGGCAGAATCTGACAGCATTAATCCCATTTTTTTGCAAGGTAACTACCTTGAAGTCATGTTCTGCATGACTAAAATGCAGATGATATAAAGTAAATTTATAGTTTTAAATGAAGTAAGGAAATCAGTGGTACTGAAGGTTAATATGTTAATTCTAATAACATATTTCTGATTAACTGTATGGCTTAGTTATTAAGACCTACCTTAGGTACAGCTTTCATAGCTAGTCTGTTTGCTTCATCTTGCCTGAGTTATCATTCCATTTTACATTTGTATTTTGCAAATGAATATCCTGAAAAACAGAAGAAATCTATAAACATCAAAGTCAGCTATACTGTGAAAATTCTATGTAATAGCAAGGGCGTAACTACTGTTACGCACAAAACGCACATGTGTATAATATTTTGTCAAATTACTGCCCTAAAAAGCAGCCAAGACTGCACCAAATGAAGTCAATATTTCAAAAAAATTCTAGAAAAGGTCCCCTATACCCCCACCGGAAAGAGGGGGACACCCCCTCCAACACCAACACCTTTTCATGCACGTATAATTCAGATCGCCCTGGGTACGCCCTTGAATAGTATTATACAAGGATATAATTTAGCAGGGGCATAGTAGCCCATATACCTATTTAAAGTTAAACATTTATTGTTGACAGTATTGGCCCCTAAATAAAAATACTAGTTTATACCCCTAGTATACTTACATGAACGGCTACAACGAGTAAGTGCTACACAATTCTCAATGAATTATATAGACTCCCACAGTCCAAGCATCTCTTTAAATTTGTTGATTCAATGAAGCATCTATGAGACTCCATTATTATTGTACTATTTCTAAGCAAAAGGCTAAAGAAAGTATCTAGCACAGACATTTATAACAATAATTCTAAAACCTTTCAAACTAAAACTAAAAAAATAGAATATGCACTTAATTTAATTTAATAAAACACTGTTACTCATTATGTCAAACTTACAGAAAATACTAAAATAATCATATTTGTAACACAAGTGTGTGAATGTAATCACAAAATAATGCCAACACATCATGTTCAGATCATTAAAGAGGCTTATCACTGTTATCAGCCATATACCTTTTATTGATTATCCCTTAATCCTTGTTAGAAAAAGGAGGTTAAATTGACTTCTGTTTAGTGTGGTAAAGAGTAGATATTTTTTGTGTATGGTTGAAATAAACAACTCCTTTTATTATTCAGCAAATCTTGAGTAAGTTGTTCAGTATTAACGTGGAAAACAAATTTCAAAGTAATACTGTGATATCCTTTTATTTCATGGACATTTAAGTTCTGTACTTTGGACCAAAAAAAACAACAGAATAGGGATTTTTTTTTGTTGTTAGGATAATTTGGATTTCTAATTTTATAGATTTATTAAACTAAGAAAGCAGTTTAGCAAATTACTCCCCTCCGAATATTAATGATTTTACAGAATGGTCTGGACCCACATTTAACAGCACTTTTTCTATGACTAAATTTCACTAGTACAGAAATCCTCATACAAATGACAACTTCAAGCCTGGTATTTTTTTTAAGAAAAGATCTAGTAACATAGAAAAATTATAACAATCTTGAACAAATTCCTTTAAAATCACAACAGGAGGGGCACCTCCCCTCCCACCCTGGAAAAAAAATCCTGGATCTGCCCCTGCAGTTGCTAACTTCTAGTGCTTTGTTTTAATACCCTACTATGAGAACAAATGAATGAAGTTATAATTGCCATGCAATACAAATTCCTAATTTTCTCTACCGCAGTATATTATAATGAACTGATATCTGTCAATAATGTGTAAACAATATTGTACTATACATACAATATGTTATAACAAAACACTTGGATTAAAATTTGTATATACAAAAACCTACAGAAATTCCCCCCTTGCATGGACCCTGGCCACAGTCCCAAAAAGCAAACGAGAGCCCTGCTAAACAAGAGTAAAAAGGCTGATTTTTTCGGTAATTCAAGGACCGTTACTTCGAAATGCTTGGACCTATTTGGCTAGTTATCGAACTTGGCCAACTTAAACATTACAATAAGCCTATTCTAAGTCGAAAAGGGGCCATAATTCAGTCAAAATGCTTGATAGAGTTGCCTCCTCCTTTTTACAGACTGGGGTCATAATGGTGGTGGACGGATAGCTCAGTGGTTGCACACTGACTTTCCAATCTTGAGGTCGGGGGTTCGATCCCCAGCAGCTACTCGGGAATTTTCAGAAACGCTTTTCAGTGTTTCCCACCCAACTAGAGGTGTACTGGTCAGGAACCCAGGCAATCCTTGCGTGTATCAGTGCTATACACTGATCACGTTTAAGAACCAGGCTATCTAATCGCAACAAGCTAGGCTAAGTTAGCAGGACAAGGCTGTATCTGATTTCTGATCTCTCTGTCGTGAGGGCTTTGTCTCACTCTGTACCTCTGGTCAGATCGCTCTGTGTCTGTACTAGTAGAGGATGAATTATGCGTCATGTTTGGCTGCATTTGAACTATGTTAAGCACCTTTGAACGTGAAATTGATCATGAAAAGGGCGCTATATAAATCTGGTATATAAAAAATGATGGTAAACAAGTATGTAAAAAATGAAAGCAATATCTCAATGGACATTGAAAATATTTGGGGTGTTATGCAAACTTTAACATTGATTCTAAGTCGAAAAGGGGCCATAATTCAATCAAAATGCTTGATAGAGTTGCCTCCTCCTTTTTACAGACTGGGGTCATGATGGTAAACAAGTATGCAAAATATGAAAGCAATATCTCAATGGACTTTGAAAATATTTGGGCTGGTACGCAAACTTTAACATTTATTCTAACTCGGAAAGGGGCCATAATTCAATCAAAATTCTTGATATAATTGTCTCATCATTTATACATACAGGGGTCATGATGGTAAACAAGTATGCCAAATATGAAAGCAATATCTCAATCTACATTGAAAATATTTGGGGTGGTATGCAAACTTTCACATTTATTCTAAGTCTAAAAGGGGCCATAATTCAATCAAAATGCTTGATAGAGTTGCCTCCTCCTTTTTACAGACTTAGGTCATGATGGTAAACAAGTATGCAAAATATGAAAGCAATATCTCAATGGACTTTGAAAATATATTTGGGGTGGTACGCAAACTTTAACATTTATTCCGTAATTCAAGGGCCGGAACTCCAAAATGCTTGGACCTATTTGGCTAGCTATCGATCTTGGCCAACTTTAACATTACAATAAGCAAATTATAAGTCGAAAAGGGGCCATAATTCAGTCAAAATGCTTGACAGAGTTGCCTTTTTAAAGAGTTAAAGAGGTTGTACAATGTGAAACAAGTGTATGAGAAAGTGCTTAAACACATCCTTACTATATCCTATATGGGACTGAATATTTCCCAATATGGAACATTTACGCATCAAAACTCCCAATATTGGGGGTCTAGGCTACATTCCCAAAACAAAACGAAACTGGAAATGTGTCAATAGGACACAGATGCCCGCCCCACTAAATTACAAAGGACACAAAATTTTTCCTAGGCCAGGGGCGATAACTCCTACAATACTAAATTGATCCGGACGCGAAACCCCAGGAGCACAACTGCACATGCTTATCAACAACTTTGATGACTCTAGGTCAAATACCTTTGGAACTACGCGCGACACAACATTAAAATGACCAATTTTTAACTAAGTCAGAGGCCATAACTCCTACACGACTGAATGAATCCGGACGCCAAACCCCTGATGCACAACCGCACGTGCTGATCAACATTCCTGTAAACTTTGGTGACTCTATATCAAATACGTTTGGAGCTAGGCGCGACACAACACTAAAATGACCAATTTTTAAAAATCAGGGGCCATAACTCCTACATGACTGAAAGAATCAGGATGCGATACTCCAGATGCACAACTACACGTGCTGACCAGCATTCCTGTAAAGTTTTGTGACTCTACGTCAAATACTTTCGGAGGTAGGCGTGACACAACATTCTCGGATGGAAGGACGGACGGACGGACGGACAGACAATGGCAAATCTATATGGCCCCCGCCTCAATATGGGGGCATTAAAACCCTGAGAGCAGACACGAAATGGCCCGGAAGGCTCAAACATTTGACCTTGAGTTGTGACCTTGACGTTGAAACGACATGGCTGACTCATGGGTTTTCCACATCATTTTGATAAGGTGATCATGTGATCCTAGTTTCATGATTATCCTTCAAGGGGTTTAGGAGATACAGGGCGGACACAAAATGAAAGGCTCAAACCTTTTACCTTGAGTTGTGACCTTGACCTTAAGCCGACATGGTTGACACAAGGGTTCTGCATATTGTCTTGATGAGGTTGTAATTTGACCCAAGTGTCATGAAAATCCTACAAGGTGTTTAGGAGATACAGATCGGACACAAAATGTTACGGAAGGACGGATGGAGACCATTCCTATAACCCCCCATCACTCGTGGCGGGGGATTAACAAAACAGAAATAATGCACATATTCTCCGTACTGCCATCTATCTATCCATTTACCAAATTATATGAAAAAATATCTTGCACCTTTAAAGTTATCACTTGATCCCACTTTGCTTGGATGGACTGCCAGTCAGACAAACAGCAAACCAGAAGTTTGTCCCCACAATCCCCAGCCCTGCTAAAACATCATTAAAGTACTAAAAACATTTCTTTAACCAAATATTTCAATGTATCAAGATTCATTGTATATCTTACATCTCCACCAAAGTAATTTTTCCAGTGGATGAAAGCCCTGAAATCACTGGGCAGAATTACACCAAACTTCATAGAAATGATCCTTGGGTGGCCCTCTTTAAAGATTATTCAAAGAATTGAATTCCATGCAGAACTCTGGTTGCCATGGCAACCGAAAGGAAAAACTTTTAAAATCTTCTTGTTCAAAACCACAGAGCCTAGGGCTTTGATATCTGGTATGTAGCATCATCTAGTGGTCCTCTACCAGAATTGTTTAAATTATCCCCCTAGGGTCAAATATGGCCCCGCCCCAGAGGTCACATTGTTTATATAGATTCAAATAGGGAAAACTTTGAAAATCTTCTTGTACAAAACCACATGGCCTAGGGATTTGATGTTTGGTATGTAGTATCATCTAGTGATCCTCTACCAAGATTGTTCAAATTATCCCCCAAGAGTCAAACATGACCCACCCCGGGGGTCACATGGTCTATATAGACTTATAGGAAAACTTTTAAAATCTTCTTGTACAAAACCACATGGTCTAGGGCTTTGATATTTGGTATGTAGCGTCATCTAGTTGTCCTCTACCAAGATTGTTCAAATTATCCCCCTAGGGTCAGATATGGCCTCGCCCCGGGGATCCCAAGTTTTACATAGACATATGGGAAAAAAGTTTAAAAATCTTCTTGTCTGAAACCACAACACTTAGACCTTCGATATTTGGTTTGTAGCATTGTCTTATGGTCCTCAACCAAAATTGTTCAAATTGTACCCCTTGGGTGAAAAGAGGCTCTGCCCTGGGGGTCCCAAGTTTTATACAGGAAAAAGCTTTAAAAATCTTCTTGTCTGAAACCATACGACCTAGGCTTTTGATATTTGGTATGATGCATTGTCTAGTAGTCCTCTACCAAAATTGTTCAAATTATGCCCCTGGGGTTAAAAAAAACCCCGCCCTGGGGTCACTTAGTTATTATGTGAGTTATACAGGAAAAATACTTAAAAATCATCTGATCCTATTTCCAAGACTGTTTGATTATAATTACCTGATGACCCCAAGTAATATGATGTCACTTGACTGTGACCTTGACCTACTGACCTACTTTCTTGTTTTTTAAGATACAGCTTTGAAATTTTAATGACACACACAGTTTTGCACACAAATTGTAAAACTGAATTTTATTGACCATGAATGTGACCTACTGACTTTCTTAATATTTTATCATCATTTTGACATTTAAAACATGTAGCTCTAACATATTACTCAGGTGAGCGATCCAGGATCATCATAACGCTCTTGTTTTTTCAAACCTTTCACGAATATTTATCAACATGCAATGTTGTACCATTCCCCCAACCTCACTACTCCACCCATTCATGCCCACCACCCCAATCGTGCATCCCCCAAACATTTATTTTTTATTATGCCCCCCTTCGAAGATGTTTTGAGGTCAGTATGTCAAAGGTCAAGGTCACAGTGACCACGAACAGTTAAACGGTTTCCGGATGATAACTCAAGAATGCTTGGGCATAGGATCATGAAAGTTGATAGGGTGGTTGATCATGACCAGCAGATGATCCCTATTGAATTTGAGGTCAGTATGTCAAAGATCAAGGCCACAGTGACCACGAACAGTTAAATGGTTTCCGGATGATATCTCAAGATTGCTTAGGTCTAGGATCCTGAAAGTTGATAGGGAGGTTGTTCATTATCAGCAGATGGCCCCTGTTGATTTTGAGGTTATTAGGTCAAATTTCAAGGTCACATTGGCCAGGAAAAGTTCAACGGTTCTTGACAAAAACTTGGCTTAGGCCAAGGGTCATGAAAGATGATAGAGAGGTTTATCATGACCAGCAGATGACCCTTATAGATTTTGAGGTCAGTAGGTCAAAGGTCAAGGTTACAGTGACCCAGAACATTTAAACATTTTCCAGACAATTACTTGAGAATGTTTGGGCCTAGGATAATGGAACTTAATAGGGAGGTTGGTCATGACCAGTAGATGAACCTTGTAGGTTTCGAGATCAGTAGGCCAAAGGTTATGGTCAGATTGACCCCGTAACAGTTAAACACTTTCCGGACGATACCTTGAGAATGCTTGGGTCTAGGATCACGAAACTTAATAGAGATGTTGATCATGACCAGCAGATGACCCCTGTTGATTTTTAGGTCAATAGGTTAAAGGTCAAGGTGACGTCAGATTAAACCAGAACAGTGAGCACATCTGTGTGTTGTGCAATTACTGAATGCATGAAGGGGGGCATTTCGTGTTCGACGAGCTCTTGTTTCATTTTTAATTTTCCATCCATATTTATAATCAACATGTTATGTTTTTTACCCTCACCTGGTCTCCCCTGCCATCCCCCAAAAATAAATTAAAAAAATCCATTCCTTTTTAGCTTGTCTAAATTAAGCAGCGCTTTCTACATTCTGATTGGCTCTTGGTCTTGGTCTCGCATGATTTTGCACACAGTAACTCAAATAGAAACTGGAAATATGAAATAGTTTGGCCGCCGACAAAAATCAGAGTTGGTCTATGGATCGCGGGGTGGCGAGTTCAATCCCCGGGTGGGGCGTATATTCTCCGTGATGATTTGATAAAAGACATTGTGTCTGAAATCATTCGTCCTCCACCTCTGATAATTCATGTGGGGAAGTTGGCAGTTACTTGCGGAGAACAGGTTTGTACTGGTATAGAATCCAGGAAGACTGGTTAGGTTAACTGCCCGCAGTTACATGACTGAAATACTGTTGAAAAACGGCATTAAACCCAAAACAACTGACAAATATAAGAAACATTGAACATTTTCTTCTCTGAATCAACAATAGCTAGACCCTTGATATTTTGCCTGTGTTATCAGATTTGTAACTTCCATAGTAATTATTCAAATTATTGCCCTAGGTTCAAAAATGTGCGTGACATGTATATAATATACCGGTAGGCTAACAAAGAAGAAAACTAACTCTGCTTTTACAGACACACTTGAAGCCTTGTACACAGGTGAGCGCTTTAGCGTCAATGACCCTCTTGTATTTGCAATTATCTGGATTTAAGTTTATATGGTAATTAGGAACGTTAATGGTTTCACAGAATAAACTGAATGCTTTGCATGCTAGTAAAGACCTGTTACAATTTATTTTTTATAGGCAACTGAGCGTGCAGGTCAGAACGTCTTGGATGCCCTCACTGTCATGACAGAGGAAGCTGGCGGCCTCGAGTCCTCGACAAGATTGAGGGATTACAGAACCATGAGAACGAGACTGTGTACAAGGCAGCACTAGAACTCACTGGAAAAATTACATTGGTGGAGATGTAAGATATACAATGAATCTTTATACATTGAAATATTGGGTTAAAGAAATGTTTTTAGTACTTTAATGATGTTTTAGCAGGGCTGGGGATTGTGGGGACAGACTTCTGGTTTGCTGTTTTTCTGACTGCCAGTCCATCCAAGCAAAGTGGGATCAAGTGATAACTTTAAAGGTGCAAGATATTTTTTCATAGAATTTGGTAAATGGATAGATAGATGGCAGTACGGAGAATATGTGCATTATTTCTGTTTTGTTAATCCCCCGCAACGAGTGGTGGGGGGTTATAGGAATGGTCTCCATCCGTCCTTCCGTAACATTTTGTATCCGATCTGTATCTCCTAAACACCTTGTAGGATTTTCATGACACTTGGGTCAAATGATCACCTCATCAAGACGATGTGCAGAACCCTTGAGTCAGCCATGTCGGCTTAAGGTCAAGGTCACAACTCAAGGTAAAAGGTTTGAGCCTTTCATTTTGTGTCCGCCCTGTATCTCCTAAACCCCTTGAAGGATAATCATGAAACTAGGATCACATGATCACCTTATCAAAATGATGTGGAAAACCCATGAGTCAGCCATGTCGTTTCAACGTCAAGGTCAAAACTCAAGGTCAAATGTTTGAGCCTTCCGGGCCATTTCGTGTCTGCTCTCAGGGTTTTAATGCCCCCACATTGAGGCGGGGGCCATATAGATTTGCCATTGTCTGTCCGTCCGTCCGTCCTTCCATCCGAGAATGTTGTGTCACGCCTACCTCCGAAAGTATTTGACGTAGAGTCACAAAACTTTACAGGAATGCTGGTCAGCACGTGTAGTTGTGCACCTGGGGTATCGCATCCTGATTCTTTCAGTCATGTAGGAGTTATGGCCCCTGACTTTTAAAAATTGGTCATTTTAGTGTTGTGTCGCGCCTAGCTCCAAATGTATTTGATATAGAGTCACCAAAGTTTACAGGAATGTTGATCAGCACGTGCGGTTGTGCATCAGGGGTTTGGCGTCCGGATTCATTCAGTCGTGTAGGAGTTATGGCCTCTGACTTAGTTAAAAATTGGTCATTTTAATGTTGTGTCGCGCGTAGTTCCAAAGGTATTTGACCTAGAGTCATCAAAGTTGTTGATAAGCATGTGCAGTTGTGCTCCTGGTGTTTCGCGTCCGGATTAATTTAGTATTGTAGGAGTTATCGCCCCTGGCCTAGGAAAAATTTTGTGTCCTTTGTAATTTAGTGGGGCGGGCATCTGTGTCCTATGGACACATTTCCAGTTTCGTTTTGTTTTGGGAATGTAGCCTAGACCCCCAATATTGGGAGTTTTGACGCGTAAATGTTCCATATTGGGAAATATTCAGTCCCATATAGGATATAGTAAGGATGTGTTTAAGCACTTTCTCATACACTTGTTTCACATTGTACAACCTCTTTAACTCTTTAAAAAGGCAACTCTGTCAAGCATTTTGACTGAATTATGGCCCCTTTTCGACTTATAATTTGCTTATTGTAATGTTAAAGTTGGCCAAGATCGATAGCTAGCCAAATAGGTCCAAACATTTTGGAGTTCCGGCCCTTGAATTACCGAAAAAATGTTAAAGTTTGCGTACCGCCCCAAATATATTTTCAAAGTCCATTGAGATATTGCTCTCATATTTTGCATACTTGTTTACCATCATGACCCCAGTCTGTATAAAGGAGGACACAACTATATCAAGCATTTTGACTGAATTATGGCCCCTTTTCGACTTAGAATAAATTTTAAAGTTTGCGTACCACCCCAAATATTTTCAAAGTCCATTGAGATATTGCTTTCATATTTTGCATACTTGTTTGCCATCGTTATTATTATACCAGATTTATATAGCGCCCTTTTCATGATCAATTTCACGTTCAAAGGTGCTTTACATAGAATAGCCGCGGGTTTCTTTTTGCCATGCCGGTATTTGGCAAATTCAGCCCATATTTATACGCGCTTTACAAAAATGAAAATTGCCTTAAATTGTTACATTAACCCACCTATTTTAAAGTTAGTATGTTTTGATATATCATAACTAGTTTTTTGTTAATCAGTACGAGAAAATTATATTTGCCATGGCAAAAGCGGTTTTGCCATGGCAAAACGGTCTTTTGCCATGTCAAAATAATTTTGCAATGGCAAGAAAATTCATGATTTTGCAATGGCAAAATTGCCATGGCAATTTTTTTTCATTTTTCTTAAAAGTGATTTTAACTATTTCCAAACGAATGTATTGGTAGAAATATGTTGTTTCATATCGATAACTCAGTTTTTTTTATTTTGCTATGGCAAAAACTGGCCATGGCAATTTTGCCATGGCAAGATTCTTTGCCATGGCAAGATTCTGCCATGGCAAAATTTTACCATGGTAAGTTTGCCATGGCAATTAATTTTTTTTTTCAAATATTTTAAAGGAAGTTTGATAAATTTAGTGATTATTAAATACAATACTGGCAGAAACAGAGAAGATTTTATATTTCTTGGCACATTTAAATCAGGAAGAACAGAATCTTGCCACATATATTGTTTCACCATTACTGGGATAAATGCTGATTGATTTTCAGCGGCAAGAAGTAGTTTTATACTTCTTTGTTTTAATGAATGAGAATGTATGAAATGTATTTGTAATATTACATAACAGTGACCGTGTGCCATATGTTTTTCTATTTAGAACAATACAAATATTACTTAAATTACAGAACATATCTATTCATCAAATAAGTAAGTTTCTTTCGTTTATGAAATACGATATTAGTTATTATCATAGTATCTTGGTCTTTGATGTTATATATGACTCGAAAATTTTAGAAGGCTTGGATAATCTAAGCGCCGCGCAAAAATAGAAAAACAATATTTATGATGTGTATAGTACTAAGGATTCCTGCGTACGAGTGATTATTATGTAAAATAAATATGTGCATGTATCGATTTTCTTAGCTCCATGTAGACGGCCGGGTCTAAAACTTTACCTGAGGTAACGGAAGTCAGACGAATTGGAAACAGTCATCCATCCATCCAGCTTCAGCTCAAATTTGCGGAAAAAGTAAACGGTCATCAGTCACTTTTCTTCCCACTATTATTTTTATCTGGCCACATGCTTTAAAAGAATGCATGTGTTTTAGGTCAGTCATTTGCAGATAATACGGTACAGTTAGTGCAAGATGTGCATTTTGGGCATTTTTTTTGTGTAAAAAATTAGTGTCCTGAAACCTGCGTTTTACTCGTTTTTATCACAGAAGCAACAGAATCGGCAGACTGAAAATGTCACATAATGAAGTGCTATGTGTATGCAAGACATTCAATAATTGCCTTGAATTTGTCGAAATTGGATTTTTTTTATGATTTTTTTCGCACTGGTATCAGCGCAGAGTTGTGGAGTTTTCAAATTTACTGTCCCTTGCCCCTATAAAAGATTCGGCCAAAATTAAATTTCGGAAATCTCTTGATTTTGCGAAGTTTTAGGTAGTTTAGAACCTCTAGATTGATATTTTAAACTTTCTGGGGACTTAAAACGTTAAATGACAGCACAGCAGCTCAAAAATATTGCGGTGAGGACACATCAAGGTTTGAAAGTCTATATATGCACAGACGATTTTTCAAAATTCTACCACTATTAACCGTGTAAAACACCATTTTCATTATTCTTAACCCACGTTAACTGTCCAACAATAAAAGTGTACAACAATTATACAACTATAAACCTGTTCTAGCTTACAAACGACCCAAAAACCTACAGGATTATCTTACTCATTCGTCACTAAACAAAAAATCTTTGGATTGTAAAAAGGAGATGTAACAGACGCAGGTGTACACATTGTGACAGTATTATTGAAAGTGATACATTTACGAGTACAAATACAGGGAAAACTTTTAGAATATTTTTCGGTGGAAACTGCACGTCAAGTGACGTTATTTATTTAATCACATGTAAAGGTGTAAAGTACAATATGTCGGTCAAACGCATCAACTTGTGTCGAATGGATGAACAGTCATAAATTTGATATCAGAAGTATATGTGACCCAAGTTTTTCATCAAATGTTGCTCTTCATTTCAATTCTACTGAACATTCTATGGAATACTTTTATGCCGATTGACTTAGTGCGTGATAACCTGGATAGACTGCTAAGGAGACATATTGGATTCATAAATTAGATACGTTATAGCCGCACGGTATGAATGCAAAGTCACTGTATAAATTCTCAAAGTAACTTTATTAGAACTGAAATGTCTCGTGTTATGTGTATGATGTTGAAGTTACGTTTTGCACTTTTATATACTCCCTGTTTTATATAGTTACGTAACCTTTCTGTATAATCTTAACACTAACAAAATTATTCAGCTTTAATTTTTAACATGTTTGTATTCTCAATTTATTGTAAATATAAATATATTTATGACAACATTTTACGAAAACAACAAAATGCATCTTAATTATTACCTCCCTTTATTATATATAAAATTTTGATAAAGACAGTACCGGCTGCAAGTTTTTATATGGAATGTAATTTGATTAATTCTGGCATACATATTGTATTTGCTAAATAAATTAGCGCATAATATTATTAACAATTACAGTCAAACTCGCTTTATACGAACTCATCCGGACCTGGGAAATGTGTTCGTATCAAACGAAATTCGTATTAATGAATATATGACTTACTGGAAAATTTGTTCGAGCAAGTTGGGCAGTAGCACTGGTATCATCGGTGAATAGATTCCGATATATGGAAGTACTTTATAGTTTTAAACTGATTAAGTTAATTTATTCAGATAACATTGAGATTACTCAGCAAAAGTCATACTTAAACACGTAAAACTGTATGTGCATTTAAATTGCAATGTGCGGTCGAGGTCCAGAGCGCCAAATCATATCCACCGACAAAATTATTTCTATTATGAAGCTTGTACTACATAATCTTTTGTAAGACACGACCTACCTGTATCGACAATAGAAGGTCAGTAATGTGTTTAAAATTATTTACACCTCTTTGAATCTTTACCTGCCAATTAATTGAATTGTTTTATATTGACATGATACACAAATGACCGAGTATTTGTTTTTGAATAAGTGTGAACTACGTACTCAATTGTCTAATAACCACGCCGCACAATGTTGACAATACTATTATCTTTACTTCAATTAAATATCAGCACTGTACAATTCAAACTATTAAATAGTCAAGCGTAACAAAGGCGAAATGGCCGGCGACTTCTAAAATCAATTCGTATTAAAAGATGGAAAATTATAACATTTAAGCTAATTGGGACTTTCAAAATGTGTTCGTATCTACCGATTATTCGTACGAAGCGAGTTCGCTATTACCGAAATAATTTTACAAAGGAAATAGAAGGACTCAGCCAGGGAATCCAAACTTTGTTCGTTTTATCCGAAAATTCGTATCAAGCGAGTTCGTATTAAGTGGACTCGACTGTAGATTAATTTTTTTAATGTTCGGTTATCTTGTTAATAATTTAATGTCTTTCCTTCATCTTCAATAATTAACTTTTATTTCCATAACACAGTGTAGAAACGATTGAACAACCAAAACGGAAATAGCGATGTGATTTAAATCATTTGTTGAACTATGATAAACGTGGTCTAACTTTTTCGATTGATATTTTGATAAATGTCAAATAAAGGTATGTTTATTCCTTGAGATGTGTTCAAAAGGGTTGTTTAAAAAATTTCCCATCAATATAATCCAGAAGACTTACATGAGCGGGGGGAAAAGGGAAACATTGATTACAGGGTGAATTTTTTAGATCATGCATACCAACATTGAATGATTTTATAAAAAAAATAAAAAAAATTTTCCCCTAATGCATTCACTTATAAGAATTTATGTATTTTTTTTTTATTGATAACGATTGCAACCAAATTCCCCCCCGTTTTTCGTTTTAAAAAAAAATTTTGCATGCTGTTATTGTATTGTATTGAGCCTTACGAAATGAAGTGAACGACTTTTTTCATTTTACACACACGTTGACACTTATTGCAAATTTTTTAAACATTTTTCCATTTGAAACGCAGATTGTTATTCAAATTTACGTTTAAATTCTGTTTTCTGCTTTTGGGTACAATGAACAATTTTTGTGTTTTTATTAAAAGAAACGACACCAGATTTTGAAAATAATTAAACACAACTTTATTTCAAACTACGAAAACATAAAAATTAAAATCAAACACACGCAACATTGACAATAAGAAAGTTTTATTCCAAAGATTTCCCAAGTATCCCAAAAAATTAACAATAGCAAAATAAGATATACCAATTAAAGAAAAAAAAACAAAAAAAATAAAAAAAATCCGCTAAAAAATTTAGAATCACCCTTGGAAAAAAACTAAATATTAATTGGCTCAGCAAACAAAATCAGGGGCTTAAGCAAGTTTCAATCAAATTTTAAAAATAATGACACTCGAAAAAAAACATTAAGGGGGATTTGTAAGAATGTGTGTTTCATTATTATCCTTTCCAAAATTATTTTTTTAAAAACTCGATAGATTAATCTGTACATGGATTCGGGGAATAAAATATTTTAAAGTGAAAAATAAGGCTAAGCAATTTTTTTTTTTGTTTTTTTTTTGGGTTTTTAAACGTCGCCCCGACACATATGGGTCAATGGACTTTCCAGTTTTAATAGGGGAGGAAAAGGCCCCCAGGTCCCCTCCGGCATTATTTCATCACGAGGGGGCCCCGGGGTAGAATCACCGACCCCCCTAACCAGCGGGATGGTTTTCCTCACATGAAGAATTCAACGTCCCGATGAGGCCACATGAGAGGGGCAAGTGATTCAAGCACGCCCCTTAAACCCTCGGCAACGGAGCCCCCGTTTAGGAAAATTTGTATTAAATTAACAACACTCGAACAAAAGCTGCTTAGTAGAATAACATGAAAAAGGAAAAAGGGGGAAAAAGGGTTTAAAACTATTTATATTTTAAAATGCAAAGCATAAGTAATTTGTAAACCACTCATATAAGGCTAAATTACACGAGAATGGGTATGCTAGGTCTACTTGGTTTTCCGTCATTTGAAAAAAATATTACCAAGGAAAGAAAGATCACCTTTTTTATACCCTCAACCTAAAACATTGGTTAAAAAGTTAAACCCGGGGAAAAAAAAAAAGCCACAAGCCCCCATCCCAAAACTACCTAGACAACCACAAAAAACTTCCATAATAAAAAATGGAAGGCAATGGACTAAAGCCCCAGAAGAAAATGAAAAGGAACTGATAAAAAATCTAATTAATTTGTTTTTACAAAAGTAAACATACTAACAAACAACCAACAACTGAATAAAGTCGCCCTTAACATTTTCCTTTTTCCCAATTGCACAAAAATTTATTACATTTTATTTATAGCCGCCTTTCTTTTTCCGCTTTTTTAAAATTCAGCCCATAAAACCTTTTACAAAAAAATAAAAATTCCCCCAAGTCAAAACCCCCTTTTTTTTAAAAATTTTTTTGAAGAAACAATTTTTTTTAAAAAGACGAAAATTTTTTGCCATGGCAAACTTTTCCGGCTTTAATTTTTTTTTTCAAATAAAAGGAATTTAAATTTTAAAGAAATAAAACGGGGGAAAAAGAAATTTTAGCCCCCGGTTCACATTAAAATCCAACAAAGCTTGCTCAAAATTTTTTTTAAACCCTTGGGGATAAAGCGATTGATTTTCAACGGCGAGTAGTTTTTTACACCCTTTTTTTTTTAAAAAACAAAAGTTTAAATGTTTTGAAAAATTTACTAAGGGTCTGGGTTGCCAAAATTTTTTCTTTTTAGCAAACCCAAAATTTCTTAAATTCCCAGAACATTATTCTAATAAGAATTTCTTTCGTTTTAAAAATACAAAGTTTTTATCGAAAATTTTTGTTTTTTGGTTTAAGCCGAAATTTTTACCCCGCGAAAAAAATAAAAAAATAAAAAAAATTTCCCAAAAACCGCAAAAAGTTTGTTTTTAAAATTTTTTACCTTTTGGGGTTTAAATTAAGCCCCAAACAGGTTTTTTAAAAGACAATAAGAAAATTTTAGATTTTCCCCGCACAAGGGGCCATTCTTTTTTCAAAAACCCCGGAAAGCCCCCGGGAAAACCATTTTTGGTTCATCCCCGTGGCTTTCTAAAAGGAAATTACCCCTCCCCGGGCGTAAACAACCCCTTGGGATTTGTGCCGCGCAAAAAAGAAAAAAAAACCGCAAAAAGTTTTACCTTTTTAAATAATATTCGCTGCTTGAACAAAAGCACAATACATGTTTGGTAAATTTGCGATTTTTAACCCCAATAAAAATTTACCCAATTTTCCCCACATAGGTTTTAAAATTTCATTTTTTACAAAATCTTTTGCCAAACCCTAGAAAGTCCACCCCCGCCCTTTTAGGTTCTCCCCGCCCAAACCAAAAGATAACAAGTCGAATTTCCCATTTGGCGCTCAAGACGGTACCCCGGGACTTGCAGCCCGGGTGTCAGTATAATTTTACGGGGGGGGGTATCGAAAAACTTTTTACGGAGAGTTTTTCAGTGAGGCACACTATAAAGTTGGGCGTTTGGGGCTCACTGCTACAATTTTTTTTTAAATTTTCATAAAAAGTGTTTTAACTATCTCCAAACGAATGTATTGGAAAAATGTTGTTTCAATCGAAATTCATTTGTTTTGTTTTTTTTTGCCATGGCAATTAGTTTTTTTTTTAAAGGGTTCGACAATTTTTGTGATTTAAAAAACAAACGGAAACAGGAAAATTTTAGATTTTCCTTTGGCACATTTTTAAAGACAAGCACAGAATCTTGCTACAAAATTTTCTCACCATTTTAGGGTAAAAGCTAATTTATTTCAGTGCAAGGATAGTTTTTTTTCTTCCCTTGTTTTTTTTTTAAAAAAATTTTTGAAAGAATTGAAACATAAAACGGGACATTACAAAAAATTTTTTTTGAGAACTACAATATTTTTCCAAAAACTGTATAAAAAGTAATTTCTTTCCCTTTAAAAAATGAAATACATATTTTTTTTACACATACTTTAACTTTGATGTTATATATGACTCAGGAATTTTTTTCAGGCTTTAAAATCTAACCGCGCAAAAAAGAAAAAAACCGAAAAAAGGTTTAAAACCTTTAAGTTTTCTTTCAAAATTTTATCTGAATTAAATTTTTAACATGAGGTCTAAGCTTTTTGAAATGATGTGAAACCGTTAAAGGGGGTTATTTTTTTCGGGGGGAAATTTCTGGTTTTCTGCGGGCCCGGTAAAACCGAAAAATTTTCCACAGAATATTCATCCAGCAAAAATTAAAACGCAAAAAACGCTTTTTTTTTACCAACGTTGTTTCACCTATGTTAACCGAGGTAACCAAAGTTCTTAGGCCTGGCCATTTTTTAAATTACCGTCGCCTCTAACAAACCCTAAAAGTATAATCATATAATTAGGTGTGATGGGCAATCAAATCCTAACTTTAATCCCCAGAAAACTTTTTTCTTTTTTTGAAGAAAAAAACTAGAAATTTCACTTTTTTGTTTTTTATTTATCTCTTGCGCGCTTCCAAACTAGGTATACGTTAGTAACCTTTATATAAGTTTAACTGTTAAATATATACCGTATTTTTCAGTTTTGGGAATAACTTTTTGTTTTGGCTTTTAAAATTTTCATTCGCAAGTTTTATATCTTACAATCAAATTTCTTTACAAAATTACCAGTAACTTAGTTTTTTTTTTTACATACGCTATCATTCCACAACGCCCGATCAGCGAGAATTACCTCCCCCTTTTGGCACGAAAACGCAAAATTTCTCTTTCCCTTTTAAGTGAAAAAAGCGAAAAAAACACACAGAAATTTTTTCACATTATTTTTGGCCCAAAAAGCAGAATATTTTTACCGCGAAAAACCCCTATACGGTACACAAAAATACGAAAAAAAAAATATATCGTATTTTAGCAACTATCTAGACTTGATATTTCACTGAACAACAAATTTTCTTTATTTCTGTGAAAATTCTATTTTTGTTGGGGATTTTAAAAATTCCCAAATGCGGGAAAGGCAGCAGCATAACCCAAAAGACTCTTTTAAAACTCTCTCATTTCTAAGGTTATTTTAACCGGGGGATAATTTCTCAACCCCGGCGGGCCGGAATTTCGGCAAAAACGTAAAAAAAAAAAGAAACCCCGAGAAATCCCCCGCTTAAACTTCTCACGCCGTCGTGACCCCGCTTATTTTTCGTCCGCTACATTTAATTAATCGTTCATCATAGCACATTTTTTTGGGGTTTAAACGTGCCGGCGCATTTGTGCACGGTGCCATTATTGATTTTTATAAATTTAAACAAACAAAACTACATTTCAAAAAAGCTCATAAAATGGGGTTTTTTTGAAATGGGAAAAGGAAAACTTTGTTGACAAAAACGGCTAGTCCACCTTTTGGGGTGGAACATTGTGATTTAATTGGTTTTTGGCAGCCCAAATATTAATATTAACACACATTATTATTACAACATTTTAAAAAAATATTAATATCATAAAAAACGTTTAACGGCGCTTTTCTAAAGAACGCAGCCACACAGGCGAAATTTAGCAATATCTTTTATTTAAAACCCAAGTTATTAAAATTCTGCTACATTTTTCAAAAATAAACTCAAATTTCATCTTCATGTGAAATTTCAAATAGCATCGTTAGACTTACCTTTGGGGGTAATATTTTTTCTACGATCGGTTTTTTAAAAAAATAAAAAGTTTTCGCCGTTTTTAGGGAATTAAACGGGTCTTAGAATTTTTTTAAAACGGGGTATTAAGACCTATTTATTTTTTCGTATCAAAACCCTGAACTTTTATGATAAAAATATTATTTTCCCAAAGCACGGTCCCACAAAATTTGATTTTTTTTTCCTGGGAACGACTTCCTGCATTTTAACAACCCCCAAAAATACGCTAACAATTTTTGCACCATTTACTGTCGCCTAGCGGTAAAATGTCCAGGTACCGTTAAACGTCCAAGAAGAAATTAAATTTTCACCACCGCAACGTTTCCGCAAAAATCTGCCACATAAGTTCACTTTGACATTAATGTCCAAAAAATTTTTTACACAGAAATACGTCGAATTTTAATGCCAAGCCTTTGAAAACAAAGCATTAAAAACAAAATTTTTAAAGGGGCCCGGATCTTCAAAAAAAAATTAAAAATTCTTTAGCTTTTTAACCCAAATTAACCCTATTCTGAAACTTTCGAAGGCACAGCAACATGAAATTATCAATTCTACTTTCTTGACAATTGAAAGAGAGGACCTGCTCACCTTCCTTTAAGGGCTTTTTTAAAGGGCCCGCGAAAAAAAGAAAAAATTTTTTAAAAAAGTGTTTTTGACGGGGATTTAAAACCCTTTTCGGTGGATGCGTGTATTTTGGGGGTGTGGAGGAAGGGGGGAAATGGGAAGGGAAAGATAAAATATAATTTATTTTAAAAATGATCGAAAATTTAAAAAAAGGTAAGAATACGAAAAAAAAAATTTTTTGTGGGTGAGGGAATACAAGGGCAAATTTGGAAGGAGTGAATGGATCTAGGGCAAGCCAGAAACTAAAAAATACAAAATCGTACACCGCTCGTATTTGAAATGTGCATGGGACAACCCTGATCTTCACTGGATATCGCCTTTTAAAATTTACAAAATTTCAAAACAAATTAGAACCCAGACACTTGGGAGGACACTTTCGTTTTTCCCCACTTCACGGGACACAGGAATACTTTATGGGCAGTTTTTAAATCCTTTTTTGTAAAGGCACGCTTTTCAAAATCGGGCAGTTTCACTTCTTGCATGGCAAAACAGTTTGCCATTTGGTTGCTTCAAATATTTGAGTTGGGGCCGTCGGGGGGAAAAGGGCTTTTTTTAACGCATTACAACATTTTCGTAATATAAGATGTGAAGTGATCGAGACTGATTTTTTCGGGCGAATTTAAAATTCGAGTGCTGGGGAAAAAAGTCAGCCCATAAGGGATGTTGTGCATGAAAAAGAGGGCTTGCGCTCAAAAAAAAATGCATACGTCAGATAGTGTCGATACTCGTATATAAAAATCATACAGCAGCGTGTGG
>NW_026461425.1:0-2387 GCF_021730395.1 Mercenaria mercenaria | reverse complement strand
CAGACGATTCAGATTTTGTTTTTAAAAAGCATTGTGTGCATTTCTGTAATTTTATATACGTTTTTATATGCTTAGAAATTATTAGACATGCGTATTTGCATTATTTCTATGCGTAATTTACGCTAATACGCATCTTATCTGGAGCCCTGTGGAACTATTTTTTGTCTTTCGCTGGATGTAACGCAAGCTTTGTAAGCCTGCGCAATTCATAAAATGCACATTTATGCTTAATGAGTTACATTCGAGTATTGCACAATTACAAGTCATAAATATGACAGATTACATCGTATATTGGTCATACCAAAGGGCATTGACACAACTTAACTTCATTCATGCAGTGAACTGTTTGAAGTTTGAGAAATCTAATGGAACTACATCCCTTCACTGTGTTATTTGGTCCATTTAGAGAATCGCTGAACAGCAAGGACTCGTCAAAACGCTAAAGCGTTTAGCCGACTCAATAAAATAATATGAATATTTTCAAGTCAATATTATATTTATAGGTTATTAGCTTTGTATCGGGAAATATGCACGAGTTCTTCAGTAGAAATATTGCGCGACTTTAGGAGCGGGTCATTGATATACAAATTAAATAAAATAATATGAATATTTTCAAGTCAATATTATATTTATAGGTTATTAGCTTTGTATCGGGAAATATTGCGCGACTTTAGGAGCGCAATATTCCTCCGATGAAGAACGAGTGCATATTTCCCGATGCAAAGATAATAACCTTTTTATTACATACGCATCTACACGTATAAATATAATGCAAATATCATAAATTTGTTCAATAGCCTGAATATGACTGACAATACTTAACTAAATAGAAAAAATAGTGCAACAACCCACACTGAATTACGTCACGCACCCGATATGAAATCCAGGCGTCAGTGTATGGAAAAATATTGACGTTTCCGGTACCAGTGTAACTTAACGGGGAATAGAAACGAGTATGTAATAAAACTTGATATTTCATAATTATGTTAGCTGTATAATACTGATAATTTCTTCTGCACATACTTCTTATGTATACAGGAAATAATTACATGTTGTTGTATAATTTTTCCATAAAGATAGGACAATTACAAATATATCCGTTTCATTTTATGGTACTCACCAGCGGTTTATTACATTTGCTAACTTACCCATAATCTTGCAGTTCCAGTGATATTCCAGATAGTTGATGGTAATTATGAAGAATATATTTAATTTATTACAATAAGGAATGAATGATTCTTATCTTTTGATCTGTCGTATTTAACTTATTCATAAAATATGTATGCTGCTTTTGCCTTTTGATAATTAGTTCAAATCTGTAATTTTAGTTCTTACTTATATTACATATAACATTCCTTCTAATAAGACGGTTATTTTTTCATCTGTTTCGAAATTGTTTTAATAAATCCATATTCAAACCCAAATTATGTGAATATTGACTTGCCCTTACCCAACCCGTCGAACCAGTGGAATGGCGTGCAGGTTTAGAAGATTGTACAGAACCCTCTCTCAAAGGGACATATTTACCCGTATACTGCGGCGTCACTCTGTGTCCCTGTAGCCATGGCAATGTCTCAACTTTACTTCAAATACATTTTCAGTCACTCTATTTGCCACGTTTACAAAAACACCCCGACATGTTTGATTACCATGTGACACAAATACCGACAATCTTGCAGTTCCAGTGATATTCAAGACAGTTTTGATGCTAATTATGAATAATATATTTAATTTATGTATAAAAGGGAAGAATGACACTTATCTTTTGATCGGTCCTAAAAATAATTCATATAATTATGTATGCTGCTATTGCTTTTTGATTATTAGTTCAGACTGATGTGTTATTTTAGTTCTTACGTATATTTACCGTGTTGTATTGGTAGCATTTCACACGTCTAGATCAAAGACTATTAAAACTTTAAATCACAAAATTTGATTAGAAGTAGTTAAATAAAATAATATATAACAATTATATCTTCACTATAGAAAGTCCTGCAAAGTAATTCCTTGTACGATTAGTTAAATCAAATAATATGTAACAATTATATCATCACTACAGAAAGTCCTGCAAAGTAATTCCTTGTACGATTAGTTAAATCAAATAATATGTAACAATTAAATCTTCACTATAGAAAGTCCTGCAAAGTAATTCCTTGTACCCAATAAAAGTCTTCAAATTTAAGTCATGATGATTTAATAGTGCCTGCTAGAATTCAACTGTAATTCAGTGAGTTCACTTATGTGTCTTCCATTTTTCTTCAATCAACTACATTCTAGCAAGAAATTATAGATATTTCTTCTGACCTTGATTTATATGTACATATGTAGCTGGTCAACAAGGATCAAATTCCCTACTAACATCTTTTATCAGGGTTAGCCAGCTGATT
>NW_026461424.1:0-70320 GCF_021730395.1 Mercenaria mercenaria | reverse complement strand
CTATCTAAATAACATTATACAAGACATTACATGTATACATGCATTTACGATCACATCGCATAGATATTTTACTGCTTAAAGAGGATTTCTTACTGTTCTTACACCTATCTATTAATTGTCGCTATGAGAAGGTGATGTTTATGCCTCGCTCCCGGTCCAGAAACTGGACATTTCTATTATACTCTTGAGAGGCTCCTGCCTAACTAAGAGGCCTGTACTTTCTTCCCTGGAAAGACGGTTTTGCGTGTATCGATGCTATACAACGGTCATGTTAAAGAACCAGGCTGCTTTTTTTGCAAAGAGGTTGGCTAAGATAGCCAGACAGGTCTGTATCTTAAAAGGATTTCTCTCTATCTGTTCTTGGGACTTTATTCCACTCTTTATTCCACGGGCGCTATAAGAATCTGGTACTATAGTATAATTATAGACTTTTTCAGCACATTTTTGCAATTAATCATATCGCAGACAAACAATTGGTGACCTAACCTAGTGAAAACAATGTTTTGAGATCAATTAAGAGCAAAAATTTCTCTGTGCAAGCAAAAAAAAAAAAACACACGCACACACATCGCAAATATCTGACTTTGCACAAAATTTGCCTCATTCTCGCAAACATATAGTTTACAGTAATCAAATACGTAGCTGCTTATAGGCTTGAAGGATTTTTCTTTCCAGTGTAGCAACGTTCATCTGTTTAAGCGGTGAAAAACGCACTCTTCTAAAGTCGTTACACGTTACATTTAAGTATTTTACCGTGCCATTTCTATAAATTTTTGCTGTAAATGGGTCCAACCATTGCCGTCTGCACAATCGGAAATGGTGAATTGCAGCCTTGACAGGGTCGAGAAATATCCTGAAAAATATATTAAGAGAAATTGTATCAACATATTAAATTATATATATAAAGCGGTACAATAACTTGCAATTAAAAAAATGAGATGCTTGATATCTTATGCGCATTAGTCTTACAAATTTGTTTATATTTTATATATTTTGGTTATGACTTCATATTAGCCTTTTTGACGATCATTTTGAGTCGCTTGCCAAAATTAACTGCACAGGCTTTCGTCAACTGATGTTGATTATGTTGTCAGAAGTAGGCTTATTTGTCTAAAAGTGTGCCGTTATTGGTACCAAAATTTAGTGCAGTTTATTGCCAGTTCAATGTGTTTCGATTATTTTCAAAATTTTGACATTTATGGGGATTATTGGCTAATCAAAACCAACGGGTCATAAACGGAAGTTGTAAATATATATATTTTTTGTCAGATGATAAAAAGGCACCCTTTTTCTCAAACATTATTTTGTTTAAATTTTGTGTGTGACCACCTCTACTATTTATTCCAGCATTCACATGGCAAAGCTTAGGCCTAACTTAACAGTAGAATGACGTCACGAGGAATTTTATTCCATTCTTGAGTAGCGGTTGCCATTTAAATATCTGCTGGATCTATCGCGCACAGCAATTCTACATGTTAGCTGAAGTTGCTGGTGCAAAATAATTATGAAATTTTTTGACACGCAAACGTTATGCTGACGTAAATAATGTCTCTTCAGTTCGCTGAGTTTCATTAGGTCTTGGCATTTTATTACAGCAGATATCTGAAATTAAATGCGTTTTTTTTTTCATCGAAGGTATAAGAAAATTGACAAAACACAATTTTGTACACGTGTTCATTTCCTATGGGCAGCACGTGCAAATCGTGCAAAAGTCCACTACCGCTAGTTATATTGACTCCACCCAGTTCTTTTCGTGAAATTGAAGAAAAATCAATAGTGCATGCTTCGAGCAAAGTATGTTGCAAATTGTAGACGGATACATTTTTTAGAATTGAGAATATTCAGATTTAAAAAGTGCACACTTCCTTTTGCGTTTGACTGTCTATAAAAAGGCGCGTTCCACCTAAATGAATACACTCCAAATCGGCGGTTATACGTCGCCGCGGTAAGATTTAGCCCATTTTTGTATCAAGAAGCATTTCTCAACTATCTGAATTGAGCCAGTTGAACATGGCATTACTAAGATGTTTATGTTTAACATATTATCAACAAAAACTATAGGTAATTACAAACAATAGCTGCCAGGAGCATGCTCATTTGCTTTCGGATGCTGTAAAACAGATTTACACAATGTGAATGAAAACTATCATTTTTAATTTCTAACAATGACAAGCATTAATATCAGACAATGAAGCTGTAATTCAAATTTCCACAGTTCAATTATGCCTGTCTAATACAAATTAATTGAAAGCAAATGTTGGTAAGTAAAAAACGCCTGTGAAAACTGTCCTTTTTAATTTCTTTATCTGACAATCATTTATATTGGACAAAATAAAAATCGCTTAACTGACTACAAAACAAGCCTTGTAGTAGGCGGATTGGACCAATACACCAAGGTAGTGGTGGGGTGGTCGAGGTGCACCAATTTAAACAGTATTAAATTATTATTTTTAATATATCAATTCTGCGCTTCCTCCGTTCACTTCAGATCCAAAATTGTAACTCACAAAATCAAGCTTTTACTGCCCTATCAAGCGCCGTAATTAGGACACTCCTCAAAGGAAACATGCACCGATCACACAGCGGTTTCGTATAAATAGCACCCGACAAAAATGGATGTTCAGTATGTTCGATACATGAGCGTAGATTAAATTGTTAAACTGTCCAACAGGTCAACCCAAACTATTTTTTCCACGAAGAAAGTACCATTTTCTCGATTTTTGAATTTCAAACATTTGTGATTCAGTGAAAGAAATTGGACCTAAAATTAAACAGGGAATGCCACGTACCGAAAACGCAGCTTCCACCAAACGAAACCCACAGCACGCAACCCATACTTAGTGTACAACCTATCTTTATAACATGTTTTGTTGTCAAAGAAATAAATTAGCATAAGTTTTCAATGAAAATTTGTATTCAAGTCCTTTGCAAATCGCTTGTTGTAAACGTTTTGTGTATACTGTATTGATGCATCAATAAATAGAGAATATGTGTTTATTTTAAAGCGAATATAAAATATATCTCACTGGAAAGTGAGAAAATTTCAAATATTCACATGAGCGTGTTGCGCAAGTGAATTTGTGAAAATATTCTTTCTTTGAGGTGAGATATATTCCTTTTTTACGAAAAGCAAACTAATTTGCTATTTGCTTTTCATTTCATGTTTAATTTCGTCGAGATATACATTTTGCAACAAATTTTAATCTCATTGCGAGAAACAGACGTGCGTAAACGAACTTGACATCAGACATGTTGTGACGTTAGAAAGACGTAAGCGACATAAAGTTCCATTTTACGTTATTTTTTGCTGTATACCGTTATGAAATTCTCATTAATTAATGCAATTTGATGCGAGAAATATAGTATAAAGAACAAATTTATTCAACGATCTAAATAGTAATCTTTAAGTGCCGTGTGTTGTTGTTTATTCTATTTATTTAGACAGAGTGTATACTATGCAAGCAAACAAAGTCTGAAATTGCTTTTCTTTGTTGCATTGTTTGCCTTTATAGGATTTTGTTTTATTTTTGTTTGGTTTTCTTATTACCCTCATTTTCATTTGGGATTCGTATCTCACTTAAAAGCTGAACAGTTTACGCATTTTCCCACCAATGTTGAGTGTATGAGATAGATCTGGACGTATTTAATAAAATTTTCTCTCGGATTAGGGATAATTTATTAAAACTAATTCACTACCACATTATACCAGACTGATTCCGGGAAAGCGCCTGGTAGTACAAACGAAAACGCATATTTCACAGCAAGTCAACTAACCCAATAAGATTACTTTCGTTGCTGCTTAGTATATACGAGCCCGAATTATTGGTTCAACATATACTCAAATCTATGTTTCCATGTCTCACAAATAATTAGTGACACTTTAGTCCTTTTAACTGTTTGGGACCAGAGAAGCTGTATTTTTTTCTCTCTGAAAGTAAACTAATCTCGAGGATACATTGAATATGTATATATAGTTTGCATTAGGGATAAAATTGAATTCAGATCAGTTGAGATCCACTAGAATACAAGTTCGCATTGAAGATTATTATATAGTAGATAAAATTTATACGAACTAAATTACACTGGCTTCCAGTTAAGGCTAGAATTATGTTCAAAGTCTTAATATTAGTCCTCTGTGTCATCAATGGTACAGCTCCAGTATATCTGAGGGAAAAATCTGTACTTACTCGACAACTGTACATACTTCGCTCACAAAGTGACACTATCTTTAACATCCCTAGGCGGCCAACAAAATTAGCAGACAGATCTATGGCTGTCGTTGGTCCCAAATGGTGGGATGCTCTACCTAGCTATTTGCAATACATTCAGTCTGAAGCTAGCTTTAGATCAAAACTTAAAACACATTTGTTTAGTCAGTTTCATGAACAATGAGTGTAGTCTTGTTTAAAAATATCAGAAATGTTGTAAAATAGTATTCAAACATGTCCAAATCTCTAAATCTAAGTTCTAGAATCCTTTTCATATTTTGTATGTATATATTTTAAATGTGTGTTATTTAATTGTAAAGCGCAATAGAATATTTTAAAGTTTTTGCGCTACATAAATGCCATTTATTTGTATTTATTTGTACTATAAAAGTCCTTTATCCAAATATTTAAATAATGATCATCATCTGACTCTAGTCTCAAGCCGCTTCCCTTTGAAATCCAATATACCAATCCTATTTCTTAATTCATCAAATGCTTAACGGAAAGTGTTTCTTTTTATTTATTTATTTCATTTTCATTGAATATAATTAAAGGCTTTGATTGAAAATAAGCTGATTTATTTATTGTATCTGTTTTATGCAAAAGGTTATTTCTGAAACAACATGTATTTTTCTATCTTTTAAAGTTTTAAAATCTGATTGAAGAATATCAAATGAGTGTTTTATAGTAAAATATAGTTGATATCTATCTTGCCTATATGTAATTTTGATTTAAAATTTCTTAATATATTGATTTAAAGACCTCTCAATTTCTCTAAAAGGCATCTATATAGTATATTTAGAGAAAAAAATTCATTAAGCAAAAAAAAAATATCAAGATTAAGATGAGGTAAAATATTTAGATCTATACTTTCTCCCATTGTTTTCTTTTTTTTTTCTTTCACAGCACAATTTGATTAATATCAAGATCTTGAGATGCTGCATAAATACTTTCATATGTTCTGTCATAATCAGTGTCACACTCGGTTGCAATAACTCTTTTAGGAATGTTTCGACAATTATTTGGTCTGGCACAACCACATAATCTTTCATTATTTTCCTCTTCTGGTAATAAACAACCACAATCCCATTCAAATAAATCTATCTACTTTTAAAAAAAAAAAGATAATGATCTACAATATTTTGCAATCACATGTCTTATTTTCATCACTAACTATTAGATCAAGCTTTCATTTAATAACGTTTCTTCTTTATAGTACTTTTTATATGAATTTTTATCTTCATTTGTTATTTCTCCTAAAATGCTAGATAATTTTGGTATAATCATTGTATCTACCTTTCAATTAACCATTTATATAATATATTTATAGAAAGAAATCTTTAAAAATACACGTATGGAAATAAATGTATTTAATGCAACTCTTCTTTTGTATTTCTGTATCCGTTTAGTTTAAATTTCTTCATATGCATTTCAAGAGACATTGAACAGTTATTTTTTCTTTCTTCATTTCTAACAGTATTGTAAAAATACCTTGAATAACTTTTTTCTCATCTTCTTTATTTACTTTTCCAGTCCGTGATTTTGTTATTAGTTGTTTTATTTTGTGATGATGTAATTTCAAAATAGTATTCTTGTCCTCAATTTTTTATTAATAAATATAGTAATTACCAATAGAACGACGCCAGCAACTGCTACAAATAGAGGAATAACAGGAACAAGCTCTAATGAAGCCGAGGAACCAAAAATACCTGCTGTAATTTGTAATCCTGTATTTACTCCGCCGCAAAATTTATAACATTTTTGTTTTGTAAGCAGCAGCAAGTTTAGTCAAGTAAATAGTTAATTGATCTATTGTTTTTTCCATTAGAAATTAGTATCTCACTCATTTATATAATATATTTTTTAAAATCTATTATATTTGTTCAAGATCACTAAATGAAATCCAACTATTAAATTTTTCACTATAACCTTTCCACTTTACTTAAGCTTCTTTGTTTTCTTTGGTCTCGTCTAATAACATTTTCTATTCTAAAAACCTCTTGTTCAGTAGGTAACAGTTCTTGCTCGTAAAACGAGTCCTGAGTTATTACATCATTCAAATCTTTAATAGTGTATGTTCTGGGATTCATATTTTGAATTCCTTCAGTTATAAATATATTTTCTGTCCAGTTTGGTGTATATCCTTTTTCAAAATGCCGTTTAATGTTGCTTAAGCAGACTCAGTCACCAATTTTAAACTTCGGTTTACTTTTGCGTTTCTTTAAATTGCCGTATAAATTGAAATAAAAAAAAAATAAAATGAATCATGAAAAACAAACAGATGGCAGGCCGTTTGATCATTTCATACACTACCTCAATATTACCTCAATTCTTTTTTTACTCGTAGAAACTCTACGATTGATATTTCCATGATTTATTTTCATTTTATAAATGGCTAAATGAAATAAACAGACATATCTTAATAATATGCAATTCAAGGATTATATATATGTATGTACACTAATGAGCCGATATGTGAAACTAGTTTGTATTTTTATAATTAAATACTGTTGGAAAGGCATGTTTATTCTTTATTTTTATTTATTTATCTTTGACCTGCCTACTTAGCTCAACAGGAAGAGCGCAGATCTACGGGTCCCAGCGTCGGGAGTTTGAACCTTGTGCGAGGCTTTGTTCGCCGCAAGGATTTTTAATATTATCTCCACCTCAGATTCATGTGTGAAAGTTGTCAATTATTTACGGAGAAATGATTTGTATTCAAACTTGTACAGAATATAGGACCACTAGTTAAGTTAGCTGTCAGCCGTTACATAACTAAATACTGCTTTGAAGACGGAGATGAAACCAAATAGTTATCTATCGCTGTTATTTTTATCACATATTTAAAATCATGTTGGCATATCTCTTGTTATATGTTAACTATGATTTTGGTTTTAAACTGATGACATAAATATCAGATATAGCGTCACAGTTGTACAACGAATCAAGTGCAGAAAAAAAATCTGAACAGATCTGAACATATTTTTAATTTCACCCAGGCATTTTTAATGCAGCAAGGGTAATATAACAAAATTTGAATGGTTCCGGTACAGGAAAATATACTAATGTTACAGTTATGACATAACATGTAACAAGCATTTCAAGGTTGAGTAAAATAAACATACAGTCAATATTACTGATTGTGAGCAGGGGTATATTTACCATTAAACGATAAGGAAGACCAAAACCATATTACGTTTAGTTTACTTTTTGACAGAAAGATTTAACATCGGAAATAGATGTCTATTTAGGATGGGTTGGGGCAATGCAAAAGCGTGCTTGATACGCACCTTTATTATATCACTCGCTGAGAATAGTTCATATATTTTAATGAACTGTATTATCAAAAATTATAGAAACCCAAGAAATAGGAAATATTTTAAACATAGAACAGTTTTGAAAATATTTATATTTGTATCATCTTGTCACAAAATGGGTTTTAATTATCAATATGCTAAGAGAATCGATCGGTGCTACATATGAATATCGAGAATTTCATGCGTAGAAACTTTTACGTGTGTCATTCATTATTTTGGGCAGTATTATAAATAACAATCATTACCAATGTTATAGTAATTACGCACTGTTTTAGTAATTCGAAAAATATCTTTGAACACTTGCTATCCTATGTTATCGTTAGATACAAATTCAATTATAATTTGTTTTCTAAATTTTCTCAACTAATAATCACATATGCGCTTTAAGCACAGTTATGCATTGGAAATATAAGGTATACGTGCCAATAAAATTGATAGAAAACATAACCTGAAATGACAAATAAAAGCAATGTTTTAATATTAGAGGAGTTATTTTTCGTATATAGGTATGTACATAAATGAGCATAAAGAGTGGAAAAGATAAAGTCAAAACAAGAGCAAACTGTAGAGTTAAAGCTTATTTTCTCATTTTTTATGTTATTTGCGTAGTCGCGTTTGACGTAGGTAAATTAATATACTTGTTAATTGTTTATTGTTTGTGAAGGATCTTTTATATTTCTTTTGAAAGTGTGTTTGTATAGGCTTTATATAGTGAGAAAATACGAATTCAAATTAAATGTAAAACAAAAAAAGTGATGTAGCTTATTTTCGTAATAATATCTTACTTTCGCAATTTAGGCGAATCAGTTTTAAAGTGGATATTAGTAGTATTCTGGAACCGTACTGTAAAACCAGAACACGTGTAGCCATATTTCATTTCTACACTTTTAAAGCAGTAATCTATTGCGAATGTAAGGAATTTGTAATCTTATTTGCGATAATCGATCCACTCATTTGACATGCCCACTAAGCTCTTGACTGGCTAAACGATTCTCGATTCGCGCTTCCCGTTTAGTTATTATTTGATTGGATGATGACAAAGTTAACCGCTAGTGAAATCGTTATTGCCATGACCGTGTCAAGCACGTGTATAAACGAGATTGCACGGAAATTTATCGCAACCTCAACTGTAGAACATGAATGTTTGGTCATACTTAAACGACGCACACATTTGTTTTAATTTTTACAACATTTTATTCATTTATTGAAAACAACAATCAACAATATAAACCTTTGATCAAATAAATCGGTTCCTTACTCAAATAGTTTCGTACAGGTTGATAAAAGTTGTAAAATACTTATTTCTATTGAGACAAAACGCAAATGGCTGCTAACAACATATAATGCACAATTGTCATTAGAATAATCAAGTAAATAATATTTCATTCGTTTTACTTTCTATGTTTTCAGACTATTCTTTTTATCAATAAAACGACATTCAGGACCCTAACATAATTTGTAATTGTATTAACTGCATATCATAATTGTCATTTACTTATTTTTTTTAGCCTTTGTACGTTGCTTTCCAATGTTCACGTTGATGCCTTGCATTTGCTACGATTTAAAGTTAACGTTCTTAATTTAATTTATTTTGATTTAATTTAACTTTTATTAAGTGGTTTAGTATATTTCTAACATTGATAAAACTACAATTAAAATTCTTATACAAGCCGTAAAAGCAGTCATCACATAACTGACAAAAACGTTTATTAATACTTCATCTTCCGTGCGTTATTTTCAACCTTTGCTTTGATATCGACATTTTTGTAATTTAGACAACCCCATCAAATCTGACATTAAAAATTTTATAGCACTCTTCTTTGGATTATCTCTGGCATTTAACACTGTATCAGAATCCTTTCAACAAATGCATGAATTAGTAAGCACCAGTGTTTTGTTAAACTAGTGAACAAATGATATCTTTTAAATAATATATCCTTCGACGGCCCAAATATATTTCATTTTTGTAGATCTAATTAATTTATCATTTCAGGCAATTAAAACATAGCTTTTAGTTAACATCATATCAAAAATATTCTTCTCCCGCTGCATTATCAGGAAAAATACAGATTGCCAATCAAATGCGCTTTATTTCTATAAAACCGCTATTTCACTACTTTCATCTTTCTGTCGTTTAAAATGAATAAATAGATTTTCATTGTGAAATTGCATTCATCTTTCTTTAAATCATCCCAAAATCAGTCATATTTTATAAATTTCAGCTTTACATCATCGTGGTCCAGATGAATTTCAAACCAAAAAGTATAGTTATTCAGTTCGCCAATCAATTAACAAATCCCAAATGCTATTACTGATATTTAGGACATTATAACAGATAATTAAGGCTGTATATGTAAAAAGTAAACCTTTGAGACCCCAGGACTAACCAATTAGGGAGTAAGCGGATGTTAGGTAGACTATACGCACTCTCCTGCACTGCTAGGAAACCTGTAATTATACTGTGTCTTATAATGGTGGTAGCTTGCTAAAAAGTATCCCTGCGTGTCTTTGATGCAAATTCACACTCGCACATATAAATATGGAAACCTAAGCCTGAAAGGAGTTTTATATCAGTCATACATAGAGATACTTATTCTGTAAATAGCTAATCAACAACAAACAAAAAATACCATTCAAACCGTATACAAATAAAACAGATTTTTTGAAAAGTTTCTGCTCCTTTACGACATTAATGGATTAATGGTGTAAGTCGTTTCGCTTTTAATAAAGGAATGCCATTGTAAAAAAGAAGGAAATATGTCATGAGGGAAGTTATTTGACACGGTATTTGCTGAAATTCAGTTTTTCCCTTATTCTTAATTCTTCATTGAATATTGTTCTTTATCTTCCCGCGTTGTAAAATCTTAGAAGAGGCCATGTAATAAACTGAGAAAGCCCTATATCTCAATTGAGATTGTAGACAGCTACAATGTATTGACTAACTTTAAAGGGACTATCCTACATATTTTACGCCTAAAAGTAATTTCTCATGAAGTCCATAAAAAGTGAGTAATCTGAAAGTGACTTGTTGTAAAATCTTATTGACATTTTGTGTGCAAAATATTCTTAAATATAACCAGAAGTATTGTGCAGAAGAAAGTAAACTCTTACAACGCTTTTGAAATATTGCTGATAACTTTCATTCTCCAGGCATTTTAACCAAAATCCAACGTTTATTTTCATAAACTTAATCATTGTTTCGTATATACACTCTTTGCAAAACGTAAAGGAAATGAAGATGTTGAATTTATTTTTTCTACGATACAGGAACAAAGGTTCATAGGATACATTTTATATTCATAACCCTTCTCACAATTTATTCTTGTACTGCAGAAAATCGTTTCTTCACAGTTGAAACTGTCAAGGCAGTCTGCTTTTGACCAGTCTATTAAGATAATTGAATTTTATTATACATCTATAGTACTCTTTTCATGATTAATACGGTGTCTTTATATTGTGATATAATTACTCAGGCAATCACTCAGAGTGCCAAATTTATCCCTTATCTAATTTATCAAGTACCCTAATTCAAAAGACTTTCGCTAGAGAAAATGCTACTTTTCTCGTTTCCAATTTCGATAAAGCCTTTTTACTGGTTGTATTGTAAAGAATTGCAATATGTGGGCCTGTGACGATGTTTGTAAAACTCTTTCCTTTTTATTTAGGGCTGTTCCAGGAAAGAAGGCCTTGGGGGAGGGACTTTTTTTCCCTAGGTGGGGGTATTTTTGGTATCTAAATTTCCTTGGTTAGGGGTGTAATTGGTATTTTAATCAAAAAATATTTCTCGAGATTTTCTATGCGAGTTTATTTTTATCACGGACAATAATGCGAATTCGATATTTATTAATTTGATCGACGTTTTCGTACGCTAAGTGAAAAATGCTGGTATACGGTACACGAAACGTACGGAATAGTGCAATAATCACGACGTGTATTTTTCACACACACGCCGGTTAAAATGCAAATGGCGGAACAAACCTGGTACGGAAATCTGAACGTAGAAGGCGTCGTCTCCTGGCTCGCAGACAAAGGCCTTAGCAAGCTGGGTAACGTAATAAAAGGTAACACAGGATTTCCTTTCTTTCGGCATACCTTTCTTGACTGCATGTACTTAAAACTTCCTGTTTAAATCGCAACATAATTTTTCAACTGTTCAAGAGCTAAACACAATCCTTCCCATTCGTAATTTTAAAAAATAATACTTATTTGTTACTATACCGCGATCTTTCATCTGCCAATGACATATTTACTTAAATAATTTTCTCAAACGTCTTGGTCCTTGTTGAAACATTTCCAAAACATTTTTATTTACTTTTGACTACCAAGATTCAGTGCCCCTACGAAACTTCAGTTTTCCGGTAAACTTAATTGCTGACTTTAATAGAAAATTTAAAGGCAAACACAAGTGCATAAGAAGTTTATATAGATAGACTAACATAGATAAGTTTTAGCACCAAGTGAAGTAAAAAATCACGATGTTGCAGCGATCGGCAAATATTTTTTTCTGTTGGACGAGTTGCCTTTGAACAATCTCTACGTGTCCTGCTGCATTTTGTACTCGTACATTAATTTTCAGAGGATGAATCCTATCTTTAGATTACTAATTTCCTTTATCAAGTAGGGACCTAGTTAGCTGACGACTTTTACAGAAAGGAAATATTGAAGCTTAAACATAAGCATTACAAATGATGCACCATACTTACATGACGGACATGGTATATCGTATTGCGGTATGGTAGTACGGTTTGCTCGTTGCATACCGTATATCCTTTATTTTATTGTCAATGTAAATATCTGGCTTACTTTGGATTCAACAGGTAAAAAAATTGTCCAGTGGGAAGAGTACTGCCACAAATTGTACTTGTTATTAACGAGCGTACAAATGGATTTTGTCCCGAAACCATAAACCTCTGACCTTAGAAAATCATTCATGTAGGAATGTAAGTTATTTGCAAAGAGGAAAAATGTATTGAATGTCATCTATATTTTTTCAGATAAAAAGCTTGTATTAAGTTTCCAAAGGTAATGTATAATAATGTTGTTGTTGTGGTGATAGCCTTTCTGAAGGAATCTGCTTCTATCTCTTACTCTTATACTAGAAAATTTCTAACTGAGATTTGCAAAATTTCATGTCAAATTTGAACCCAGTGAAGAAATTCAATGTAACTTGTCACAATTCTTCACCTAATTAAGAGACAACATGCAGATCTGTACTTGCAAAACGTCATGCTCTGACACACAGAGTTTAGATATGTTTGCATATTAGATCTATTTTTTTACTTTAAATCTTGCAAATCCCTTGTAAGATTTTTATAGAAATCTGCACAGATACACCAACAATCTACATAGTTCAGATGCAAACGTTTTTACTTTTAAAGCCCTCCATTTTTAAATTGTCAGATATTAACATATATTTTACAGATATGGTAATAATCAATATATTGTTTTTATAGTTGAACAACCTTGACCCGTCACTCTTGACGTTCATTACACAATATTTATTGGATAATAATAGTGTACAATTATGTGACTCATGTTAAACTGACAGTTGAAATTAGTTACTTTAAATGTAAAGAAATCGGCTCTATATACAAATGTGTGGCGCCATCTCCAGATTATATAATTTTTATGTATCAGAGCAATGGACCACTTCCAATGAATATTAAAATACAAAGGTCAAAGTGACAGGTCAAGTTTGTTCAACTACATGTATTAATTCCTGTCGCCTATTGCCATGTCATCATGACCTAATCTTAGTTTGAAATACTGGGTTCACAGATCATATAAACATGTGATTAAGAGATTAGTAACGGAACTCTTTAATTGAATTTAAGCAGTCTTAAATGAACACATGAAAGTGAGATATGTTATAGTATTATAAAACCAAAATTTATCTGTTGCTTTGGACACTGCATTTCAAAATTTATTGTGATCCACATCTGACAGTACAACACAGAGAGAGGAGCCGTTTTTGAACCTGTGCATTTTTTTAAAGTATTTCAATTCTGATAAAACTGCAAACATACCATTTCAGCTTGCAGATCCAGCAACTATTTGAAACGAATGTCAATGTAACAGGTCAATTTTGTGCAACTGTCTGAAATTTTGTAAAGATCTTGATATATGTTTGACTTCTGACAGTATCCAGAGATAAAAAATGTATTAATAACATTGAAGACAGAAAAAATGTTTCTCATATATTTACTACATAATCTCTGCAAAATGTATTTTAATACAGTTCTATAGCTGCTTCCCGAGTTTCGGACCAGAAATCATTCCTTCAGATGTTTGTGAAGGTCAAAGAGTTTCATTTATGTGAGAACACTTGTTAGTTTGTGTCGGAGGATGGGAGTCTAGTACTGGTACTTCCCAGGAACGATGGTTAGGAAACTACCCGTCTGTATATGACTGAAAAAATGTTGAGAACGGGCGTAAAACCTCAAACAAACAAAAAGTCTCAACCCTGAAAAGACTCGAACCCACGATCTCTGCGTCAGAAGGCAGATGCTCTGTTCTATGGGACGTTCTTAGAACCCCAGTTGTGAAACATCACCATGTTGTAGATGTCAGAATACTGTTTTAGAATATAAATAATGGCACAATGCACCTAATGGTGAAATAAGTAGGTTGAATTCAACAACACATCAATGCAATTGCTTTGTCATACAAGTTAAGAAATTATGTTTGATATCTTTTATTCACGTTACATTCATAAAATGAATTTATTTACATAGTTATTGACATATAAAAAAACAAAACAAATGAAAACATCTTGACTGCAAAATTCACATAGACCCAATAATAAAATTTCTGTTGGTAGGGGGTATGAAAGCAATAACACTTCTGTTGGTTGTCCCCCAAAAAACAATTAAAATTCTATAGGTGGTCCCCGAAAAATTGGAGCTCGTTCCTAGGCCTTTTTTCCTGGAACAGCCCTTAGCAATATCAACGTCAGATTTTCGAATGCAGTTTTCAGACAAGTAATTGGTATTGCCATGTGTACATATTGTGCACCCCTTGTCGCAGATTAGTTTTTATATTGTGATGAATGAGATTTTATTTTGGGCCTTTCTTATATACACAGGGAGAGAAATTATTACTGCATTAAATAGTACATTACGCTATGTGGATGATATACCTAACAGGGATATTCCATTTTTGCTCTATTGGCATGTACGGTTTATTCGGTTTATTAAAATTAAACTAACAACTCGGATACTACGACTTTATTTCTAGATTTACATCTCTACTTATTTTTAATTTTTTGTAAACTTCCCCCATTTGGATAGTTAGGTACCTTAGGCTACATCTTATAGGATATATATTTCTCAGTTAATTCGGTTTGCATGAGCGTGTAGTCATGTTGAGGATTTCAATAAACGTAACCAATACAATACAAATAAGTTTCTTCATCAGGGCTACCATTGTTATAAATTACGTATAACTTTGCTAGATTTTACTACCCAAATTCAGATTTGATCTTAAAATACAACAACAATTTAAAGACACTTCTGCGAGAATGTTTATCAAACACGTTTTTATAGGAATATGTTTTACAAACTTTGTAAGACTTTGTGGATCATGGCAATTTTCCAACTGTATGAAGTACAGTCATTTAACGTTTTATTAAAAGAGGCTATGATTCAAATGTTTTGAGACACACCTCATGTTCAGTTCACTTTCCTCTTTGATTGTGTCTGACGGAACAGGCGGTGGATTCTATGATAAGTAATTCTTAAATCCCACCAGGACTGAGCTATTTTGCTTTCCGTCTTCTGGCCTGTTTCGTAGGGCCCTTAAAGGTGTTGTTCCTTGTTTTTTTTTCTTCTGCAAAGGCACTGACTTCATGCGCCTTAGGTTTTGCCACTGGCAGTGATAAGGCGTTGCCCTACTGTGTTCCATTATTTGTTTGTTTTGTGCTTGTGTGTTTGCTTTGTGTTAGTGTTGATCGTGGGCGCGTTTAGGGAGGCTGCGATGCATGGATGTTCGTCTATCTTGGTCTATCTCTTTGCGGCATTGACTGACTTGTTCTTTGACCTCTTATTTGAGTAGGAGACATGCAAAAAATATTTCAGAAATTCCAAGTGCCTAGACTGTAACTCGAAACCCGGACGTCTAGATTAACAGTCAAGGGTGGTACGGCCAGGCAAACAAGTTATGTAACACGAACTGTAAACACTTGCTCCCTCACTTTACGGGGGTAAGTCGGACAAGGAGCAAAAATTTTACTTCTGAGGCGGCGTTTGTGACTGTCACTATACGAGAAATGTAAATAAAGAAAAGACTAAGCTGCTTTTTCACTTTCTGCAACAAATTCAAGACCTTATTTTAAAACGGGCAATGAAGTTCCACTCAGTAATTCTACACTTTTTATCTAATTAGTTGAAATAGAAAGCATTCCCTGACGTGGAAACTTTAACAGTTACGAAATAGTCTAAACGAAAGTGGACATATATCTACATTTATATATTTCGCTTATATTAACACCAATCAGATATTTCAAAGGCTTTTTGCATATCTTGCAAAAGAAATAATGTATTGTTTCTTTAAAAGATACATGACTTGTTGACAGGTAAGACGCGTCTACGTCCGTTTTTGATCAACAGGAGAAACCAGCGCTGAAGAGGTTTGTTTGTTTGTTTTTGGGTCTAACGCCTTTTTTACAGTATTTCGGTCATGTAAGGGCGAGAAGTTAACCTAACCAGTGTTCTTGGATTCTGTACCAGTACAAACCTGTTCCCCTCTAGTAACTGCCAACTTCCCCACATGAATTATCAGAGGTGGATGACAAATGATTTCAGACACAATGTCTTTTATCAAATCGTCACGGAGAACATACACCCCCGCGATCCGTAGACCAACGCTCTCTCTGCTGAGCTAACGCTGAGGACTAGAGGCGGAGTCAATGCGCATTTAGTTTCATGTTGTATTATCATTTTTCCTAACGCTGTATTTAAATATATTTCCTCTAGTTTTCTCTATTGTGAATGTTTCCGAAAATAGTATTATTAGTTTTAATTGATGTTTTCACTTAAAGCGATTTCCCGTTTGACAACAGTTGATACCAAGTTTTATTTATTCTTTCGTTTTCAATATTTACTGTCTTGTGTGTTAAGCCGCTCCTTTAGTTTTACTAAAAGTCTTATGAAAGGACACGTAAAGGCAGTCGATTAATTTGAATAAAACATATGAAAATAAAAGAAAATACTGTTAAAACTAAGTATCCTATTTGTCCTAAAGATAATACTAATAATTTCACCTTTCTAAAATCCAGTTTGTTTACTTTTGTTCGTTGTTTTCTCGTTTAGGACAAACACATTTTGTAAAGGGGACCAAACGCCGCTGTTCAATGAATTACACGCTAGTGTATCATTGAAGATTCCATGTGCTCCGCCGAATGGATACATCTAAATTGATTTTGTACTTGTAGCATTTTGAGTTCTGCTCAACCCGGGGCTAGAGGGAGTGGATGGTAGCATGCTTTTCCACTACCGTCTATGAACAGGATCAATCAAACCGAATCTGGAACATTTCCGTTTTTTGTCGTATTGAGCGTCTTGTGGGTTTTCCAATTTTATATTTTTTCTCTCGTTAAAATCGAAGTGATATAGTTTTAGCAATGACGATATCAATTTGTTTGCCGTTCTTCTGCAATAACTGTGTATTCAAAGTCATGGTGAGTCAAGTTATTGCTTTTTTGTATTCAAAAATTGTAACATCTCAGATGAATTAGAGCTTTTGCCTTGTTTTTTAGCCTTCTTTGGAAAAGATATTTTTTCTAATATTTCTTGCATTATCATTTAAATAAAATTAACAAAATAAAAAAAACAATTTCCCTTCTTGATCAATGCAATCATTTTGTGTATATCTATGTCATACCATATACATTAAAGCTCATTATATACAGAATTATTAGTACAGTGGAACTTGTCTAATCCGAACATGCTCGGACCAGAATAAAAGTTCGGATTAGAGGTATTTTCGGATTAGAAAGGTTTCTCTTTTAGAGCAAAAAATATGCTGTTTGTTACACTTGATGTGTATATTCATCTATTTGTGAACAGACTGATAAGACATAATTAAATTATAAGCAACACGTAGATTGGTTTAGTGAAATGTCAGTTTTCATGTTAAATTTAACCTCCAAACGTCACTTATAAACATCTTTTTCAACACTCCTACATTCCTAGAAGGTAGCTAAAAGTGGAATATTTTACTTGTCCGACTATTGTAACGATCCGGTTTAGCATTACTTTCAGTAAATCAATTCCCTGTTTCAAATGAACAAATTGGCAAAAAATTGTGAGGAAGGTACAGGACAACAAACTAGTATGGATATATTACATTGTCAGTACCTATTGCACATAAATGTATTCTAAAAAAATTCTGTTCAAACAATTAAACTACTTGTTCATGTACCTTTCAAATCTGTTCTAATTGCATGCATCTACAAACTAAAAATCTGACATGACTTGTGATTACCAGTGTTGACGGCCTATTGCTTAAAAAGATTAATAGTTAAAATTGTAAATGGTCTTAACAATGTTAGAAGGGAGCCAGATTTACATCAGAATCATTGACTAAGGTTTGGATTAGAAAGGTAGAGTTTAATGTAATCAGATAATACAAATCTCAAAAGTTTGTTCGGTTTTCAGACTAGAGAGGTTTCGGACTACAAGGGTATTTTTATAATAAAGAATGAATAAGAAAAATCGGGACCAAAAAATTCGTTCAGTTTAGAGAGGTTTTCGGATTAGAAGGGTTCGGAATAGGGAGGATCCACTTTACTGACAAGAAGTGTCTTCAGTTTATCTAATCACGATGAAGCAATTAACATAACGGTTATTGCGCCTGAGTTATTGAAACACTGTTTGTCAGCCATTTCTCATGAGTATCCGTGACATCTCTTTGACTTGAAATACTATTTCACTTAACATTTAAACTCTAATTGTTTAATTAGTCATTAATATTTAATATAATTATGTTTTTGATCAGAAGTTTTGTTCCAGGTTGCATAACTATTGTTCGTTATTACTGTACTTTTCACGCCTAATGTTATACATAGTTTGATATTGGTCCATATCAATCAAAACTGCTGCGCCTCTTTTATCTGCTTCTTTAATAGAATGAAATACATTAGTCTATTATTTCAAAATAGCTTAATCAAATTCAGTCATTGACCTGCTTCTCAAAGACATGTTATATGTTTTCAATTCCCCCAGACTGACTTTGCGTGTTTCAAAAGTGGAGAACAAGTGAATAATGGAATATTACGAATAATTAACCCGAGATAATTTAGTGTTGGTTGTGTTTAGTTTTGCCAATCGTGTGTAAAGACAATATATCAACAGAATAATGACAAGGTGTTTAAAACTTTGGAATTATTTAATTCATCAAGACACTAAACTCTGTCGGAGATTTCAAGATATCATTCCTTTTTTCCCTTTACTAAAAGTCGTCTGAGGGATTCAGAGTCACAAGCTTACACGCATGACAGTTAGGATATCAAATATGCAAGTACAAATATATCTACTGATTGACTTTCCTTCATATAGCATGAAAATTACTTATATATTTACCTTGAAAATCCTGTTTTAGGATAAACAGTATGCACTGTCCCTTCTCCATATTTCACTCTTGATGGCATGAACATGTTTTTTGGTGCTTCTATTAATGGTTCCGTCGCCTCTCCATATTGGCCAATTTGAAGCAAACTAGTTGTGTTTGTTTTTTCCCAGGAAGTAATGTGAACATATGCAAAAAATGTTACCACTCCAACATTTCTTCCAAAGGCATCTATCTTTATAAATAAGAAAGAATATAGATATCACTAAGGAGTCAGAACAATAAACACCAAACTGTATCTAATGAAATGTTTGGATGTACCATACAGAATCATATCTGATTGCATTTAGTTCTTGTCAGGGACATAAACTGCCATTTGGTTGCTGACATAGAATAGTTTCCACTTCATCATTGCGGCTTAAATTACTTCAGGGACCGAGCATTGCAACTTGATTGTAGGTCGTCCATTTATTCTATTCAGGTTCTTTAAATATTATTATTTAGTATGTGTGTGGGAGGGGGAGGTTGCTGAGCGTTTTAGGGAAGTCCGTGAGCTCAAAACTGGAATATCACCATCTGGCATCAGTTCAGCATATACTCCTAACTAAACGCTAGTCTAAGCAATAATGTACAATGCGTGTTGGTACGGAAACATTTTAATTGTTCTAAATTATGACATAGTTGTATTAATATTTTTAAGTCCTTAACTATAAAACGACGGTAGCAAACTTGGTATCAAACTGACTAAATATCTAAGAAGCCGACAATTTTATATTCACGGGGATTGGGGCCTTGGATTTTTCAAAAACATATTCCTTACTTTGTTGTTGCATGAAAACAGATTTCATGCTAAACATATGTGTAGCGGGTTCGTTGATATTTTCTATATATATCTTATATATTTCTAATATTAATCTTAAATTATCACCGATCCTTCATTATGAAAAAGAGCGTGATATTGATCTGTAGTTAGCTCTGTGGTGTAAATCTTACTATACAAAATATGTTTTACTGATAATTTTAGTATATGAACAGTAATAATGCGGTAAGAGCAGGGAGATAGAGGAAGGAGACCACAATATTTTAGTATATAATATTTCCTTCTTATGTATAAGACCATACTGATATTTTTATCATAAAAGGTTATTAGAAGTCAGCGTTCTACTTTCTACAAGGATCCTACACCTTAACAACCATTTTCGCTGGATATTCGCCTTTGTCCCAAGGAATGTTGAAAAAATATATTTTAAACCTGAATTAACTGACAACTTTAATTATCAGTGTTGAAATTCCCTAAGAATTCAGAATTTTGAATGCAGAAATTGCAAAATTTTACATGGGATGATCATTTTACCCCTTCATAAAATATAAAACAACACTTTCTCAAAATAAGATAAACAATTTATTGAGAACAGCCTTTAAACACACAGACCAAAGCTTGTAAATAACAGTATTGTAACATATACTCTTTTTAATAAAATCATTTATATTACAAACTTCAGGTCGAAACGTAAACACATGTTAATGACAAATTTGAATTTTTTTCTTGAAAAACAGCAGAATTTGGGATTTAGGGTTAAACATAAATGAAGGATAGGGTTCCAACTCGTATAGTCCCCCAACCCTCCCTCACCCTAGTATACATACGCACGTATATAATACTGAGTAAAGACTGTTTGAGTCAGGGGTGCACCCACCGAGAGATTGCAATCATATAGAATTCAGATCTCAGATCATTAAATATCAAATATCTGCCCGATGCGCCCCCAAATCTGAAATCGGCAGTATCATATTCAGCTGAAGTCCAGGAGAGGACAGAAAATAGACTCACTCTCTTCCGCATAGTTATACAAGATAGTTTGCTTCTTCTCTATGTCTCTATCCATCAATTTGCTTGTACCTTGTATTACGTCTATATAGTTATCACTTTTACTTTGCATAAATATAATGGAATTATTATCTATATATACGGGATGACATTATCAGACTTTCTTGTTACCATTTACACCAGATAAGGAATTCAGGTCTAGAGGCTAGGGCATGCTCATGATATTCACATGTAAAATAATAGTAATAATACTAAAATAATGATAATAAAAATAGAAATATAATACGGAAAATATAAAATAATGATAATATTTTAGCAAACAGATCCAAAAGGCGGGGGGTACATCTCCAAAATTACATCGAAATAGACTAGAGCTGTTATGCAATCTATTTTCTATGGGAGCATCCCATCTAATTTGTTCCTATGAACAACCAGTTTTGTCCGGCTTTTCCCCTCACTGTTTCATGGATCATTTTTAGTATTTGAACCTGAACATTTAAAAAAAAAGAAGAAAAAAAGACATGTTCTACAATTCTGGTTGGAGAAGTATATTTCTGTGCTCAAAATAAAGAGCTGTAATTAGGCTCATATATCTTTTTATTCAAAGCTTAATCAAAGACTTGCATTAACTATTCAATGCGTACTTAGGCAAACTACTCAATACAAAATGTATGTCTTTATCACACTTGTTAGTTTTAATTCTCTTTGGTATACTCTTCTAAAATAAATCATTCCATCTAATTAAAATCCCAGACCCGCACCACTACCCACCAGCACACACTCACACAAATGGTCTACCACGCATTTACATTTTGTACCGTCTAAATAACATAGTTCTAATTCTGTTTATTGTGCGGGAGTGTGGGAATACACAGATCTTTATCCAAATGAAAACATCATTTTAGGCAAAACTAAATTATTTGTATTCTTGAAATTAAATTATTTTACACTATGTGGACAAAAGATTGTGCTATAACTTTTTTATTCATTTATTTTCTTTAAAACCAGCTGAAGTTCAAGTCTAGTTCATTTCAATGTATTCTTGATATTCTCCAATGATTTGTCGGTCATATTATTTATTCATTTTATGTTTGAAAAGCGTGGCGGGGGAATCGTATTATTGAAAAAAATATCTAAGCCTTTGAATAAATTCGCTTTTATTAGCACAGTATAGTGACCTGGTAGTTTAGTGGTAAACAGCTTGACTGTCATTCCAAAGGTCTGCAGTTCAAATGCCTGTCACGGCACTGGAAATTTCCGAGATGATATTGAGTGTCTCCCATCTAATTTAGAGGCTTGTTCCAGGAAAGGCTATGTGTGTATTGATGCCATACACTGGGCACATTTTAATGAACGAGACTGTACCGTTAAGTTTAAATGAAAGGTTTTGCAGGCTTCTAAACTTTAAAGACAACTATTTTTTTACATATATTTTTCCCCTAGATCTGAGCAAATTAGTCCAGAAACATTTCCTTTTATACTATTTATTTACAAATCACTTTCCTGTCACAAAGAACAAATGCCGTTTTTTTTTTCGATTATAATATAGTTTGATAGATATTAATTTCTTTATAAACATAAAGCCAACAGCAGATATTTGAATCTACAATAAAGCAAATAAGCTGATATATTTTATCCCCTATAATTGTAACATGAAAATTCCTACTTTTGCTCTATATACGTATTTTCTCCGGCGTAAAACGTCGGAAAACATCATTTATAGAACTTAACTATGATAAGTTGTACTGGCTTTTGTGTGAGACTGTAAATACGTTTTGATTTCAACGAGCGAATTAGCTCAGTTGTATTTCAGGAGTGAAAACTATGACATCAAAATACTTCATCGACAATTATAGATAGAAAAATTAAGTCAAATAATACTACCACTGCCTTTTTATTTGATAATTCTGTTTACATATAATTTGCAAACTCTTAGCTTAATGGTATGTACATATTTCACAAAATTTCGTGAATAAGAATAAATATCATATCTGTACTATCATATTGCTCTGACCCTAACTCTTATCCTAACCATATAGAACTAGTAAGTTAGTGTGTGTGTGTGGGGGGGGGGGGGAAGGGGTTTGTAAATGCTGCCAACTGGGTAATTTCACACCGACGTACTGGGGATACGCCTCGAACCGGGGAATTCCCCAGTTCATTTTAACAATACCACGTTATTCCTGACCTTCAAATTAGTCATCTTTCGAAACATGAGCTTATTCTGAGCGATAGAAATTTATTCCCCGGTACGCCGGTTCTGGTCATACACATATCTTACACACAATCAGAATTTTACAACAGTGTGTATCTTTCGCCATTTACTGCAGTTCCCCAGTTTACCTGTATACAACTCGTAGTACATACACACAAAGGTTTAAATTATATTTACTAATTTAACATATGTTTTCATCATTATAAACTCATGAGTGAAAAGATTATGTTGATTAATTCATCAGTTACCAATTAATTTATTTTACGTTTATAAGACAGTATTATATATTTATGTTACTTTTCTGGCTTATTGTGTTATGCGCTTTTATTTCTATATTAATGACTTGATTTAACAATATTAATGTTAAACTGAGAATATTATAATATACAGTAACACTACTCAAAAAATACATGTTATATATACATTTTATGTATATTCATCGCATTTAACAAACTTTCAACTTCAAGCGCGGTACTGAAATATACTAATTCCTTTTGAATTACCGTGCTGCATTTGAAAAAATAAATGTAGTAATACCTCCAAAGATTTTCATATAATCAGCTCATAATGCAATTACCTATGTAAGTTCAACAGTAATTAAAACTGCAAAGCCAGAGAATTTTAATACAGTTTCATTATTTTGGAAAATAAAACAACAACGTTTCTACATTAACTGATTGATATTATTTACTACACATCAAAGAAAAGCATAAGAGGATCTGACTCAAGTACGTTTAAAATACTGATTAAGAACACGTGAAATTTATAAAACCTATATCATACAGTAACTAACTCATGCGATTATCTTAACACAGGATTTTCATGCTATTTTCGCGCTGATTTTGTTCAGCAATCGCAATGTGTTGAAATCTATGTTGTAAAAATGTTTCAACAAAGCATATAGCTCATATACATGTCGGAAATTATTGTATTGTACGACGATTCTAGATAGGCGTAAGTATAGATATGGCATACAGTTATCTGAACGTGATGTTGTTTTTGTTTTAACTTCAGGGCCGTAAAAGTTAAATTTAATTTTGTTAATTCAATGATATATAACATCGTTTGTGTATTGTGGCCAAAAATGGTAAAATTTTGGTAGTTTGGGGGAAAGAAGAGCGAAAAAAAGATTGTTGATTGAACTGACAGTGACGATGAAATCGAAAACAGAACAATATACAGATGAATTCCATAGGTGTCAGAAAATGCAAAATGTAATGTATTGAATGAATGCCGATATCTTTATTTTTCATTACACAAGTACAGTCGTTAATGGGAACATGAAGACATTTTATTGCCGGGCCAGTAAAAACATTGTAAAATATTTTTATTGAACCGCTTCGGTAGCCTAGTGGTAGAGCGTCCGCGGGAGGTCGTGGGTTCGATCCCCGGCCGTGTCATACCAAAGACGTAAAAAATGATACTAGCAGCTTCCTCGCTTGGCGCTCAGAATTAAGAGGGTAGTGCTAGGACTGGTCAGCCCGGTGTCAGTATAATGAGAGGTGGGTGAGGTATCATGTCACGTGTCTACGGCGTGATATTCCAGTGAGGCAGCACTATAAAGTTTGGCATTCGCTGCTACAAGTAGACACCGTCGTTTATATGACTATAAATTGTTGAAAAAGACGTTAAACCCGAACACACACACACACACACACATGTTTTAGTGGTTTTATACTTTATTGAAGTCTCTTCCAATACAGTGTCATAAAATACACATCACATATTAAACATACAATACACATGATTGGCAATTCTATGTCTAGAATGACAAGAGACTATAGATTAAGATACATTACAAATTACACTATAAGAAATATATTTACACATACATTACTTAGTGCACCAAAATGCAAATTTTATCATATCTGTATTTACACGATAAAAGATAGATAACCAATGCTAATCAAAATATAAGAACTGCCATAAAAAATAAGTAGATAAGACACTGAAGAATGTAAATCGGGGCCCTTATGCGCTTGATAAGAAACATTTTAAAATACCACATATCATCCCTGATCAGATCAGGGGTGAACAGAGTAGCATTGCTTAACTACACTTATAATAAAACGTTACGTTCATTATTCATAAAACATTATTGTGACATTATTTACAAGTAAATAAAAGACGACGTTGCAAAATATTAAAACAGGTTTTGGCACTATAACGTATCATTTCTTCTTTGGTGAATAAAAATTTCAATTGATCCGCTTTAGACATTGTACTGAAAGAAGTATCAACAGTATTTGCCTTTGCAAATAGTGATTGACGCAAGTCATCATACAAAAAGCAATCAAGAAGAACATGGCTCTCATCTTCGATATTGCTACAGAAAGGACATTTTCGTTCTTGTATGCCTAATCCTTCGTAACGCCCAGTTCCAATGCGTATTGAAGCGACACCACAACGAAATTTACTAAACGCTGCGCGATGTCGTGGAGACATAATAAGTTTACAATACCTTTCTGCATGGTATTCGCTTTTAAATAACCGATAAGTACGCAACTTATTTCCACCTCGACCGGAAGAACCTGTAGACTATTCAAAGATTCAAGCCAATCTGAATAATGATTGACTTTTCATTTTTGCGTGACTAAGTTGACAACTATTTGTTTAGGAATAACAATACAGATATCACAATACTGGAGAACGCCACAACTAGTCAGGATAGACCTTACATAAAAGAACCAATTTTTACACGACCTATTTGCCCTACACGCAGACCAAAGTGCAACCCGCTTATTTATCCTACTCTCATGCATCTTGGACATTCTGGCCAAATGGATAGAAATGGACTTCCAATGTCTTACATCTGGGGATACCCAACCCATTTCGCCCGATACCGCTATGTTCGGCGTGTATCTACCGCTACGTGTTTTATGTATAAAGTGTCGACTGGTTTACATACTTATTATATTAACTCATTAATACCTGCAGCCATATCGCCGCTTAATTACTGGTATCAATTTTCCGAAACATTCCTGAGCCACTTATCAATTTATCTGCTTTGTATGCCTGTGGATTTTCACTGATAATTAATGATCGATAAAATCTAAGCATCCTTTGATCAAAATTAGGGACAAACATCTGTTTATAAAAGATGAATAAAACTGACATTTTCACAACTGATACTACAATTCATGATCAATAATTAAAAATTTTCTATTATTTTGATTTGCAAAATTGTTTTACAGACCAACTGAAGAAAATGAATATGGAAAACAGCAATATTCAAGAAAAATTGGAGATAGAAAAACAACCATTATATGATTATTTTATATTTATTCAAATATCATCTATTGCTAAACTTTAAAGCAAATGACAATGAAAGAACAAAATTATACTTTATTTAATAAAATTAAAAATACTGAATAAAAAAGAAAGATTCTGCGGTATAATATAATGAGAAGATAAAACAGGCAATACCTACAAATAACTTTCTAATTCCGATATTTAGTGATAAGTATATTAAAAAAAAACGTGCTTAAATAATAAATATTTTGATTGTTTCGATCGCTTCCAGGTTTTATAAATCTTTAGAGTAAAATACTTTCATTGGTTGACTTTGACAGCAGTCCAATCGTTGGTACTCTTACAAACGTAAAATCACGTCACGCGGCATACAGTACTATCAGGCGGATAGGGCATTTATGCGATCCCCGGCATACATGCCTGTTATCTTTTGACGGATAAATACGACATGCGGTACTCGATAAGAGTTAAAATGAACGCATAAATGCGATCTGCGTCCTTAATGAGTTAAATGAAATATTTCTGCAAATGCACACATCCTGAACTGCATATATCAAATACAAACTGTGAACTATTTAAAGATAGTCTTTTATATTCCTGGCAAATTGTACTGAATTGATTGCTAATAAAAATCAAGACCTAATTTTCATTGCCAAGTTTTATTTTTAACTGTATAAAATTGACCGATGGCTAACTCTCCATTTCATACCTCTTGTTTTATGCGTATATAATTTCTTTGATTTCTGTTAAATATTTGTTACTATATATATATATATACTATGTTTATTTCCCTCTCTTCTATATATGTACAAATCATAATACAATACAATAAAACAATTCCTAAAACACATTATATAGCCGCATTTTATAAAATAGATACAAGAGACTGTAATAAGTGCACCCCAACACAATTACAAATGTACACTTAAAACAGCACTTGTAAGAAATTTTTAAAATAACATAGAATTAACATGGAAAACATTCGCCAGCACTTACAGAAGTCAAATGGTAAAGAATACTTATATTAAGTTGAACCCACTGGTTCCTATGTTAATCCTACGCAATAAGAAAATAATTTACATAGAAAAAATGCATATGACGCTGTCAAATGTTAAGGCAAGTTTTGGTAGACAACCTTATCATATTTAGATTAATAAACAGGAATACCAGCTTATCATGCTTAGACATGTTTGTAAAATTACTATCAATGCTTACAGCTTTGTTAAACTGTTTACTCTGATTAAAATACTCTTCATTCTAATGCAAAGAGGGCCCTCAAAGAAGAATAGATTAGATAAATGGGACCCCTATAAATTCTGACTTACTTACTTACGTAATTGACCAACACAGTTTAACTGACCAACACAGATCAAGACATTGCCCTTTTCGCCGACACACTAACCCGGCATCTATTAGGAGTGCAAGTGCATTTATCTTTAGTTTTGATAGTGCATATATATGCTTAACTGGCATATATAGCATTGAAATACTCATTTTTTTTCTCGGAAAAATAAATGTGATATAATCATTAGGATATGAAAGTATATATTAAAACAGCAACAATACCAAATGCATTTAAAATACCTATGACTGCTTTCATTTCACTCATCCTTGATCAGAATGATTTTTACATGAGCATTCAGGCACAACATGTCCTTTGTTTGAAAGAGCCATGTACGTTTGCTTTTGGTAGAAAATACTAGTATACTGTGGTAAATGTAGCAGTTTTGTTTGTTAGTTTCCATGCTTCTACCTTTAAAATGTTATGCTATATTGTACATGTTCGTGATTTGGAACTCTAAATAGTATTGTTTGCTATTAAATAATGATCAGTTTCAAAAAGGAAAAGTGTCGGAAAACTAGAAAAAAAAGACTTTCCAAGCGTGGGATTCGAAACCATAACCTGCAAGAAATCTGAAAGATTACCTGACAGCGTGTAAAGCAACCTGGTTTTCTACAAACATGACAAAAGAAAAAAAGAAACATGAAAATCCATCGCTAACTAAATATATATGCCTCAAAATGATGTTTGTTCATTTTTTTGTTAATATTTTTTGCGATTTGTCTTTGGCAGGAAATAACGATTTGTATGCAAATCGGGAACTGCGTGTCATTGCGGAGTTCTTGCCTCTACGTAATAAAACCTGAAATATTACTTTGAAAATATCCGTAAATGTCTTTTTTTTTCTAAAAACAAATCAAGCTTCACTAGCCTATTAGGGAGAAAAAGTGCAAATAAAAATGAATGCTATGTCACTGTTTTTCTTCCTGATTTAGGGTCATGTGTTTGTCTCAGATCTATGTTATTCATATTAATCACCTCTATAACTCTATAGTTTTTCATCTTAAATTCAAGACATGTTGCCTTCATTCGTAAGCAGGTAGTGAAATAATATCCGTGAGGGTCATGGGTTTATGTCCTATTCTGCGGTCGTCTTTCGTTTACCATTTTGTAATACTTTTTCTTTTTGAAACTAATCACGATTAAATAGCAACTGACACTATCTAAAGCTTTAATTATTATAATTTATACAATGTACTCATTATAATAATATAACATTTCAAAGGTAGGAACGCAAAAAAAAGTGAAAACCATATGAACTTAACTCCGATCTGGCCGTTGCCTGTTTATTTTTAGATACGGATGATTTATTTAATCAGAATCATTTTGATAGGAACCATTTATATGTTCTGATTCTTAATACTGTTTTAGTGTTCTTTCAATCACATTCAGTAATAACTGTCTTTGGAACGAATAGTATTCTTCTGCAAAGGGTAGAATGTTCGTTTACAATATTGCGTCTGTAAATCGGTTCTTTGATTTAGACGGAATTGGAGGAGAAATTGTCTGCTTAGCAATTTAGTTAAAGTATAAGTGGTGACTACAGTATACAATATTCACTTAATATCGAAGTTCAGCCGCTTTTGTAAGTAAAGCTTTTGATTGAAATAAAAAGTTGATATAACCAGATACTTTTTTTGTGATATATTGTGTTTCTGCATCATGTATCTGTCTTGTTCTTCGGTCGTTTTATGTCTGCTTAAAACAGTAATTTTAATGTTAACATCTGACATAGGCAATTTTGATTGAATTTTGAAAGGATTGAGGTACCGCTTACAAACAGAATATAGAATTTTTTCGATTGACTGGCCGCCTCTGTGCTTGGGTGGTTGAGGTCGCTGATTTAAAATCACCGTAAGCTCTCACTGATTAAGGGGCATTGGTTCGAGTCCTGCTTCCCACCATGTCTCTTTTTGTAAGAAAGCTGTCAGTTTCTTACGGAGGATGGGAGACTATTACTGGATATTCCTAGGAATAATTGTTGAGTAAACTGCCCGCCTGACATAACTGGAATACTGTTGAAAACGAGCCTTAAACCCGTCAAATCAAATCAAATTCCTCGATTGATTTTACTCATATACACGTTCTGCAACAAGTGATTCCGCATATATTATTTGAATAGCTAGTTCCTCGTTTCAACTATACACACGCACCCATTTAGTTATACATTTGTACCTCATTTAGTCTTTACACTAATTCCCCCTTTTGTTGAAACACACAATTCCACAATTCCACATTTCGTCTATACACAAACACCCGGTTTGTAATACACTCACCTATGTTGGTTTAAACACAAAATGCCCCGTTTTGAATGTGAAAAATCTCATTGCTTAAGTATTGAAGATAGCTTTAATCTAAAGCCTCCGATAATTTAAAAATGATAAGAATAAGAGTTGATAGGAATATAATAACTGTAGGTACAGTAATAAAGAAGTTCCCACTTAATAGGCTTATAACTTACATCCCCGATTGGTAGCGTTTACATGTATGTGTATGTGTGTGTGTGTGTGTGTGTGTGTGTGTGTGTGTGTGTGTGTGTTCGGTTTATCGTCTTTTTCACCATTCTTCAGTCATATAGACGACGGTGTCTACTTGTAGCAGTGAGCACAATGCCTAAGTTTATAGTGCTGCCTCACTGGAATATCACGCCGTAGACACGTGGCATGATACCCCAACCAGTCACATAACCACACAAGAACTTACTAACCGCCTCGGTAGCCTAGTGGTAGAGCGTCCGCTTTGAATGCGGGAGGTCCTGGGTTCGATCCCCGGCCGCGTCATACCAAAGACATTAAAAATGTTACTAGTAGCGTCCTCGCTTGGCGCTCAGCATTAAGAGGATAGTGCTAGGACTGGTCAGCCCGGTGTCAGTATAATGTGACTGGGTGGGGTATCATGACACGTGTCTAGGGCGTGATATTTCAGTGAGGCAGAACTATAAAGTTGGGCATTGTGCTCACTGTTTCAAGTAGACACCGTCGTCTATATGACTGAAAAAGACATTAAACCGAACACACACACATACGCACACAGAAGAACTTACTAGTTCTATGATTGCATAAACTATATGCATTATTTAAGATAACCTGAAGGAATTGATACGAGGGTGAGATAACGACACCGATCTTTGCATTGTTTTTATTTATGTGCGTCTTAAATATTGATATCTTCCAAATCATAACAGATAATAGATATTCTAGCAGGTAAAACTCAAAATTGAGTTACTATATTATAAGTATTTTATAGTTTTAACAGCAATCTGTTAATGAGACTGGAATACCAGGAGGAAGAAAACAAATCTAAGTTGCACTGGACTATTTGAATGAAAATTCAAATGTATGGTTTCAAACATTATTAAAATGATTTTATTAAAATGTTTTTAGCTTTTTACTTTTACATATAAAAACTTATTGAACTAGCCCTTTGGAGCTTTAATCCATCTACTATGAACTTCATCAGCCAACTGTTCTTCTTTATGATGACTGGGGATTAAGATTAACATCATCCGAGGGCCTGAATTTTGATCATGCTGTGTCCAATATATACGGTATGTGAAAAAAGGCCGGTACATATTTGTGATGAACAAATCAACTAAAAAAAGATAGTTTTAAGTCGCTGTTGGAGAATTCAAATACGTATAAAAAGTTACACGCCACATTTACGCTGTCTCATTGGAATCCATGCTTATTCTTGACAGGGAATCCTCTTGGTTTGAAAGGGGAGGGTGTTAATGACGTGGTGTACGTCAGAGCATACAAAGCCGACGCTGAATAGGGACGCTGCTGTTTTCAGTTACCACATATATGGGATACAGCATTGATATTACTCACACCCTTGGGATGTATTAATATTAATTGCCAGTCAATGCAAATAGATCAGTTGCCTGATGAAGTCCAAAGTAGATGGATGAAACTTCCAAGGTTAGCTTTCAATACATTTGTGTGTAAAAGTAAGAAGCTAGAAACAGTTTTAATAATTGCATTGCACTAGACCATACACGGGAATATATTTGTCCTTACACTCACATTATATTCGGGCTCCTTCTAAAAACAAGAATCTATAACAGAGTTATCAACGTTCACCTCATAGGGAGTATTTTTTTTTAATTTCACATAATATATTGCATGCCAGTGCAACATCTTCTTCTAGGAAAGATATGTTTTGGGAGGGAGAGTATGCAGCATATCTGTATTGTATATAAATAATGACTTTATATCATAAGGAAAGCAGGTAGTTTGAAAATGTTTTGTAAACTAAAACTGGTGAATGTAGTATTTGCACTTTAAAGACTAAATGAGATAGTAAGAAAAAAAGAAATAAAGATATAATGAAATTGTCATACATAAGGGAGGTAATTGATAAAAAAACGAAATGTATTACATTTATATTGTACTTATAAATATTGTTTAATAAGTTACTTACGAGAGTAAGTCAATGCCAGTGATGGACAAAACAGAGCTGCACTTCATATCAACCTAACGCTTCGCAATCATAATGAAGTTGTATTTTCCTATATATACCATAAAACTACAACTTGTGTTTGGGTTTGCATTCTGGAGGTTTAAACTTATTCATAGCCTTTTTAATCTTTATAAAAGTACACCTTTACCTCTACGTGTGACTTTGATCTTTGAGTAAGGGATCTGGGTCTTGCATAAATACGCCGACTCACTATGGTGAATATTTAAGTCAAGTTAGTTCAAAGGTTATTCACGGTTAAAAAAGTTGTGGACCGGATACGAACGGAAACAGGAGGACGATAGGAAGAACGGGAGAACGGGCGGAAAAACGGACGGAAGAATGTCTATTTTTGGATTTAACGTCGCACCGACACATGATAGATTATAAGGCGACTTTTCAGCTGTAATTGTGGAGGAAGACCCCAGGTTCCCCTCCGTGCATTATTTCATCACGAGCGGGCACCTGGGTAGAACCACCGACCTTCCGTAAGCCAGCTGGATGGCTTCCTCACATGAAGAATTCAACGACCCGAATGAGGCTCGAACCCACATCGATGAGGGGCAAGTGATTTTAAGTCAGCGACCTTAACCACTCGGCCACGGACGGAAGAATGGACAGTATTACGCAGCCCATTACTATGGCCTCTTTGTTTTTCTCTGAAGAAGTGGGTGATGGCTAATACCACACATGGTAAAGCGTATGAATAGAAACTCCAAGACACCATACATATTCTTTAGTGATAACTATAACATCAAGGTTGCAAATAACGAGAACAATTAATTATTCACCTGTTTTCAGAAGTTCCCAATAACAGACAATGCAAGAATTACATGTATTTTGTAACAATGAATTTTGGCATTTACCTGGAAACCGTGCTTCCACATGAAATTGCACTATGGTAGGAATGAGGAATCGAAGACATTTCTGCAATGAAGTAAGCGTTAATTACTTACCAGTGTTTTCTTCGTTGGGTTTTTTGTAATATCATGTGGCAAAATGAACTCATCCGTGTCTAAATCACCCACATAATTATAATATTTAAGTCGTTCTCTGCAGTTCCAGAGTCCAACTTGTTCATCGTTGTAAAGTTCGGATCGAGGACTGTGATTGTGTCTATTAATGGTATCTAAATAAAGAGATAGAAACAGTGCATCACAAAAAAAATGATAAACGTATCATTTTGGCCATTAGGTGACGATGTAAGTCTATATTATTTAAATGAGTCGAAGAAACATTTGCCACATTCTACGATTTTCTTTACCGAAGCAGTGCACATGTTATATTTTGCTACAGAAATGACGTTTACACTTACAATAGAAACTATAATATTATTTCATTTAAGGGCAGTTCGTGTTTTTGGCAGTTTTTATACTTAACAAGTTCGCTGTAGAAACAGTAAGGTAAAATTTAAAAAGTGTTTTCAAGGGGTGGCTTGGGGGGGGGGGGGGGGGGGCGCTTAGATGTAAGCGATTTTTATTTTAACACCCGTTTTCAGCTGCATTTCAGGTTACATTAAGATAGTGAACCCGTAATAGTAATGTTGAGTAATTGCCTTTTTCTTGACACTGTTCAAGTTTATGTGTTTCTTTTTAATTTTGTATAAAAAATACAAAACACAAAATGAAACTGTCGATAACATTTTTTACTTTGGAACCTCAAGTAAAAGAGTTTAATCGAATAGAATTTACGCTCCAACACTGAAAAATTATTCTCTTGCTCTCTTAACTAAAAAATAACCTAGAAAGCCTACCTATATTTATTTCACAGTATGTAAACTAAAGTATAAATGCAAAATAAAAAGCCTTTGCCACATGTTTTTGGTATTTTCAAAGTTGCTAAACCTTTACCATCCTGTTTCGGGGGTTAGATGTACCTTCATACAGCAATAAATGGCTAATCAAATGAAAAAAATCTGCCTTTGAACAACAAATCAATAATAAGTCTTAAAAAATACAGTTTATCTGATTTTATAAACGAAATAACAATGAAAAGAAAAGAAAACGTTTGAACACAAAAGATAATAGGTAAGGGTAGATTTCTCGGAAGCACAGAGCACCAAAAACACAGCTCCAGAACCATGATCTGCCAACAACAAAAAGAAGCTGTAATGGAAAAATAGTTCAGACGGGTTGCTTCAAACATCCAACAAGCACACATTAATTCATGCCAAACACCGATGGAGGGGAAAGAAACGGTAAAGGGCGGAATGGGGTCTAGGTAGTGGCGGGGTGGGGGCGGGGTGAGAACCCGAAGGGTAAAGCCGAACAAGGACAAACAAACAAGGGAATGCTATTTAGGAGTGTGACAAATATTATTTTGGAGAATGACACATATTTCCTTATAACGTTAAATGTAAAGCAGCAGTTTAAATTCCTAAATATATAATTATCTCCCTTTTGTTAATCATGAAATGGTTAAGAGTGTTGAAATGAAAAAAAAATGTTTGAAAAAGGCACTGTGAAGTAATGACTTTTATTGAAATCAGTAGAAATATACAGCATCTAAAGTCAAATTTAAATAGAGGCCATAATCACAAAAAGATGTAAATAGATTTTTAAAAATGCATTGTACATTGTATATATTTTTATTACTAATGTTGTGTTCCTGTTTCAAATTAAATAAGATATAATTTATTAGGTGTGCATGTCCCAAAAGTATAACATTGACCCTTGAGATAGGTGCCTTGGATTTACATGTGACGGTCTACCTCATTTTCATGCAGAGTTTTATGCTAGATAAGAATCAGAATGTTATATATTCATATCAAGTTTTCCTGCATGGAAAAGATCTGACATGAGACTTGACCCACTAAGTGATACAAGGGGTTTGAGCATGACACATTGAGGCTAAACATTTATGCCAAACAAAAAAAAAAAGATTATTTCATACTGCACTAATCAGCTGTTTTGGAAATTTGCTAAAATTGCAAATGTAATGTCTACATAGACACGATTTTTTTAAACGAACGTTGCCTCAATATTTAAGTGACCAGTATTGTTGTGTGTGAAACATTTAAATCACAATCATATTTACTTACTATGAAGTCAGCTTATAAAAGATAAAAGATATAATTTTTACACTTAAAAAAACTGTTTCAAATATAGTTACATCAAGTATGTAGTCAGAAATGACCCAAAATGTGTTATTTAGTAGCGATTCAGTAGTATAAGAAATGCCGTGTCTGGCACACTTTTTCAAAAAATTAAAAAAAAAAATATTTTTCTAAATCTACTAAAAGTAACGTTTACAATGTAAACGTTTATTTTTAGATCATATACAATGTTCACGTTTATTTTTAGTAACGTTTACAATGTAAAACGTTTATTTTTAGCATTACAATGTTCATGTTTATTTTTAGTAACGTTTACAATGTAAACGTTTATTTTTAGATCATGTCCGATGTTCGTGTTTATGTTTAGTAACGTTTACAGTGTAAACATTTATTTTTAGCATTATTGGAATTTCTTACTCCCGTGTACAATGTTCACGTTTATTTTTAGTAACATTTACAGTGTAAACGCTTATTTTTAGATTACTTGTTGTATTATTTGTTCATCGGGTATATATTGAAAGTAAAATTTAGATTAAATTTAAATACATATAATATAAATTAGTTTACAGAATAAAATATATTGTTTGAAAGAAAGAAAATTCACCGACAATTTAAATCCTCATTATGTTACAACAAAAAACGGGAGAAAAATGATAATGGCTACCTGTTCATCTTGTGGAAGAATGAAATCAAAGTTTGTTAAAAGTACAGGGTGTAATTTAGATATTCATAAAGCAATGTTACCTTTATTACCTAAGAAAGGTTTAACACTCCCGGGATATAACTATTGCGGACCAGGAAATCCTTTAGATAATGGACTTCCTGTTAAGAACTAGACACAGTATGTATGGACCATGACTTTTGCTACGACAGCGGTGTAAAAAAAAGTACATGTGACAAACAAATGCTTTCCAATTTAAATAACACTAAATCAAAAACATCTGGAGAAAAGATTGCAAAACATTTAGTTGTAAAACCTGCAATTAATATGAAATATAAACTTGGTCTCGGACAAAAACGGAAGTCAAAAAACGGGAAAAGGGGGTAGAGTATACCCCCGAAATAACATGGAGTGATCAATTAGCAGAAGAATTACACAAACCAATTAAACGAAAATTTATTAAACGAAGAGTGATAGTGATGATACTTGGTCTGCTGATTCAGTTGATATGCAAGCTTTTTCAAAATATAATAAAGGTATGAAGTACTTGTTAACCGTTATTGATATATTCAGTGAATATGCTTGGGTTATTCCATTAAAGAATAAACCCGGAGAATCAGTTACTGGAGCGTTTAATAAAATAGTTTCAGAAGGTAGAACACCTACACATTTATGGGTAGATGAAGGAAAAGAGTTTTATAACAAAAAGTTTGAATCATTTTTGAATAAAAATAAGATTAACATGTATCATATATTTAATGAAGGAAAAGCTGTTGTAATTGAAAGATTTAATAGAAGTTTAAAAAGAATAATGTGGAAATATTTTACAGCAAATCATACTTATACTTATTTAGGTAATTTACAGGAAATGGTTGATAAATATAACAAAACAAAACATTCTAGTATAAAAATGACACCAACCGAAGCCAGTAAAAGCTTAAATAAAGGTATTGTTTACTTTAATTTATATGGTAATTTAAGGACACCAAAGAGTATACCAAAATTTAAAATTGGTGATCGAGTTCGCTTAAGCAAACTTAAACGACATTTTGAAAAAGGTTATACACCAAACTGGACAGAGGAAATATTTATAATTTATGGAATTAATAATACAAATCCCAGAACATACACTATAAAAGATTTAAATAATGAAATAATCCAAGGTTCATTTTATGAGCAAGAACTTTTACCTACTAAACAAGAGGTTTTTAGAATAGAAAAAGTTATTAGACGAGATTATAAGAAAAAAACAAGCTTTAGTAAAATGGAAAGGTTATAATGAAAAATTTAATAGCTGGCTACCATTTAGGGAATTGGAAGAAATTTAATTAAAAAAATATATTATATAAATGAGTAATAAAAATCTAATTTCTAATGAAAACAACGGATTTCCTAAAATAGAAACAATAAATCAATTAATTAATCACTTAACTAAACTTGCTGCTGCTTACAGAAAAAGTTATAAGTTTTGTGGAAGAGTAAATACAGGATTACAAATTACAGCAGGTATTTTTGGTTGCTCAGCTGCATTAGCACTTGTTCCAGTTATTCCTATATTTGTAGCAGTTGCTGGTGCCGTTCCAGCAGTAATTACTATATTTATTAATAAACTAAAAATTGGAGATAAAAAAGCTATTTTAAAATTACATCACCACAAAATAAAACAACTAATAACAAAAGCACGGATCGAAAAAATAAGTAAAGAAGATCCAAATAAAGTTATTCAGGATATTTTTACAATACTGTTAGAAATGCAGAAAGAAAACAACTATTCAACACCTCTTGAAACACATATGAAGGAATTTAATCTTAACGGATATAAAAGAAAAAATATTCTATAAGTATATTATATATAAATGAGAAAAATTATATCAGTTGAAGGTAATGTTGCATCAGGAAAAAGTACGTTTTAGATATTATTAAAGAATATAATCCTAATTTTAATATAATGCCAGAACCAATTCATGAATGGCAAAATGTTATGGATCCTGGTTATAATTCATATAACCTTTTTGAACTTGCTGCTCAAGAACCTCTAAAATATTCATTTCCTTTTCAATTAGCAACTTTAAACAGTCATATAAAAATGTTAAATTCTGCTAAAAACTTTGATGGTGTTTCTTTTCTTGAACGATGTTATTTAACTAACAGCAATGTTTTTCAAAACAATATCATGACAACGGAGTTATAAATGATCCCGAATGGGCAGTATACAATCTTTTCTTAATTGATCATGTTATTAAAATACATGGAAAAACCCCAATTGATGCTTTTATTTATGTTAAAACCGACCCTAAAATATGTTTTCAAAGACTTCAAAAAAGAAACAGAACTGAAGAAAACAGAGTTGGTTTAGATTATTTAGAAAAACTACATCAATTACACGAAGAATGGTTAAACAGAATGTCTCAAGAAGGTATTAAAATTTTAACAGTTGATAACAATTTAGAAAAAATAACTTTAAAATCTTATTCAAAAGATATAGATAATATTAACCAGTTTTTAAACGTTCTTTAGGTGTGTTGTTAAAGATATTTTTTTCTATAAGTATATTATATAATGGTTAATAGAAAAGTAGACAGAATGATTATACCAAAATTATCCAGTACTTTAGGAGAAATAACAATCCCAGATAAAGATTCAATTAAAAAAGTTCTTAAAAGAAGAAATGTTATTAACTCAAAACTTGATAAAATAGTTAGTGAAGAATATAATTAACATGTTATTGATAAATTAAAAAATGTTATAGATCCATATCTTTTTCACAAAAAAACTATATAAACGGGAATGTGGTTGTTTGATGTTAACAAAAGAAGAAAACAACGAAAACTGTGATTGTCCAATTTCAAACAACAACCGAAACAAACCCCAAAAAGTTATTGCAGTGGAACTTACTGGATGTTCTGTCGGGACTGAAAAAACATATAAAAGCATTTATGCAGCATCTAAAGATCTTGATATTAATTCTGGTTTAATAATAATGTGTTGTGAAGGAAAAAATAGAGTAAAAGCGTTTTTTTCAAAACTTAACGGAAAAAGATATAAATTTAAATACTTTTAATTTTTCATGTTTTATTGCTTATTGATTTATTTTCTATAATTATAATATAGATGAGTTATAGAGAAATTGAGAAATCCACAAAGCAATATTTTAAGAAATTTGAAATTAACATTGAATATAGAAATGATCCAAAGAATCAATTATATTTAACTATAAGTGAATTATTTGATATTCTTAAATCTGAACTTAAAACTTTAAAAGGTATAAAAATAAATGTTGCTTTAAAATTAAATTTTGCGAAAATTAGTAAAACAGATACAATATATAAATCAGCTTATTTTCAATCAAAGGATTTAATTATTACTAATAAAAATGAAATAATAAACATTTTACATCAAGCTTTTGATGAAATAATAAATAAAATTGGTAATTGGATTTCAGAAGGAAGTGGTTGGAGAATAGAGTCAATTGATGCTCATTATATAAATAGATATAAATATAATCCACTAGCTGCTTCAAGTTATTTAGAATTACCAAAACCGTTACAAAATCCAAAGAAAGGATTAATAAATATAAAGAATGACGATAATGAATGTTTCAGATGGTGTCATTTGGCTTATAAATTTCCTGCTGAAAAAAATCCTCAAAGAGTTTAAAAATGTAAAAAACATATAGAAGAACTTAATTATAAAGGAATAAAATTTCCTGTTACATTAAATCAAATACCTAAAGTAGAAACTCAAAATGATATTTCATTTAATATATTCGGTTATGAAGAAAATAATATTTATCCATTGTACATATCAAAATATCATTATTCCGAAAGGTGTGACATGTTGCTACTTAGTAATAACGAAAAAAACCCATTATGTCTGGATAAAAGACTTTAATAGATAATGTTTAATAAAACAAAACATCAACATAAACAACATTTCTGTAAATCATGTTTACAAAATTTTTCTCAAGAAAGAATATTAAATGAACACATTCCAAATCGTTTAGCCATTATTGGTACCCAAGGCGTAAAAATGCCAAAAGAGGGAAGTAAAGTTTATTTTAAAAATTATCACAAACAATTAGAAGTACCTTTTGTAATTTATGCTGATTTTGAGTCAATAACTAAGAAAGTTTCAACAACTCTTCCGAATCCAGAATCTTCATTTACAGAACTGTATCAAAAACATATAGATTGTGGTTACGGTTATAAAGTTGTTTGTTGTTATGACGATAAATATACTAAACCAACCCAGACTTATAGAGGCCCTAATGCAGTTTATAAATTTATTGAGAAAATGCTTGAGGAAGAGGAATATTGTAAGGAAATATTTAAAGAACATTTTAACAAAGAATTAAGAATGTCTAAAAAAGAAGAAAGTGAATTTAAAAAACAAAAGTCTTGTCATATTTGTGGAAAAGAATATAAGACAACTGATGGACATGGGTCACTGGGAGCTGGAAGCTCTCACATTCCGGTACGTGACCACTGTCATATAACAGGAAAATTTAGAGGAAGTGCCCACCAAGACTGTAATATTAATTTTAGACTAACACACAAGATTCCTCTCATTTTTCATAATTTAAGAGGATATGATTCCCACTTTATTATGCAACAAATAGGTAAATTTAAAAAAGAAGTCAATGTTATTCCTAATAATATGGAAAAATATATGGCATTTATGATTGAGGATCTAGTTTTTATTGATAGTTTTCAATTTATGTCTCAATCATTAGATAATTTAGCAAAAAATATTCCAGAATTTAAATATCTTCTGAAAGAATTTCCTGAAAGTTTAGTGCAACTTTTAAAAACAAAAGGAACTTATCCTTATGATTACATGGATTCATTTGAAAGATTTAAAGAAAACAAGTTACCTTCTAAAAAAGATTTTTATTCAATTTTAAACTCTACCGATATTACTGACGAAGAATATGTACATGCCAAAGAAGTCTGGAAAAAAAATAAAATTAAAACAATGGGAGAATATCATGATCTATATTTAAAAACTGACGTATTACTTTTAACTGATGTTTTTGAGAACTTTAGAAAAGTGTGTTTAGAATACTATAAACTTGATCCATGTCATTATTTTAGCAGTCCCGGATTAGCTTGGGATGCAAATGACTGAAATAAAACTAGATTTAATAACCGATATCGATATGTATTTATTTATTGAAAAAGGTTTAAGAGGAGGAATTAGTTATATTTCAAATCGATATAGTAAAGCTAATAACAAATATATGAAAGATTATAATCCAAAAGAAGAAAGCAAATACATTATGTATCTCGATGCTAATAGTGTTTACGGTTGGGCAATGAGCCAACCTTTACCCTCTGGAAACTTTAAATTTATATCCGAAAAACAATATAAGAAATTAATTGCAAAAGGTAAAACTAACTTTATAATAGAATGTGATCTTGAATATCCAAAAGAATTAAATGTTGTACACAGCGATTATCCTTTGGCTCCTGAAAAAATTATTATACCAGAAGAATGGCTTTCTGATTATAGTAAAACTATTAAAGAAGAATTTGAAATAGGAAAAAGTAATGTAAAGAAGTTGGTTCCAACTTTAATGAAGAAAAATAATTATGTACTTCATTTTAAAAATCTTGAACTATATGCACAATTAGGATTAAAAGTAACAAAAATACATAGAATATTAATTTTTGACGAAAGTCCTTGGTTAAAAGAATATATTGATTTTAATACTCTAAAAAGATCTAAAGCAAAAAATTCTTTCGAAAAAGACTTTTTTAAGTTAATGAATAACTCTGTATCCGGTAAAACGATGGAGAATTTACGTAAAAGAGTTAATATCAAGCTAACACATGATGAAAACCTTTTATTAAAATATATTGCCAAACCTTCATTTGTTAGTTCGACAATGTTTAATAAAAATTTGTTTGGTATTCATAAAATAAAAGAAAGTTTATTATTAAACAGACCTTGTTCTGTCGGAATGTGTATTCTAGATTTATCAAAGTTTTTGATGTATGATTTTCATTATAATTATATTAAGGAAAAGTATGAGGATTCAGCAAAGCTTTTATTTACTGACACCGATATTTTGTGTTATGAAATAAAAACCAAAGATGCATAAAAAGATTTTTATAAAAGTAAAGATTTGTTTGATAATAGTGATTATGATTCTGAATCGAAATTTTATTTCGACAATAATAAAAAAGTAATTGGAAAGTTTACAGACGAAGCTGCTGGAATTCCCATTGTTGAATTTGTTGGATTAAGAAGCAAAATGTATTCTTATTTATTAGAAAATCAAGTTAATATTAAAAAATGTAAAGGAATTAAAAAACATGTTGTAAAGAAAACAATAGTTCATAAAAATTACAAAGATACCTTTAATTCAACCCAAACTAATCATACCTTTAAAGTTATTCGTTCTGATCAGCACAATATTTCTAGTTATGTTATTAATAAAACATCTTTATCATGTTATGACGATAAAAGATATATTCTTGATAATGGTATTGATACATTAGGTTACGGTTACACAGAACCATAAATTGTTAGCTAGAACCATAAATTGTTAATTGAATATTCATAACGTTTAAAGAATTAATATAAATAACATCATTCATTTTAAATTCATTAGCATAATTAATTGAGATTAACTCCTTCTTTCTTTTGGTTTTTGTATTATAACTTTGAAGAATTTATTTTCTTTGTTTTTTAATTCTAATCTTGCTTCTTCTGTATCTTTTTTAATTGCAGCTATAAGAAGAATTAAGATGCAATTTTGTTTAATTGTTACATTATTTCCATTTTGAACTAAACCAGGACTAGCATTACTAACTTTCCATTGAAATAATCCACTGTCGGTATTTTCTGTTGCTGATGTTAAAAACAAAGGAGGTTTTCTTATCATTTGTCTTTCTATTTTACTTACTTTTTCATTTATATTATTGAATATTCCCAGTATATAAAAAAATAAGTTTATTAACTCATTAAGGACGCAGATCGCATTTATGCGTTCATTTTAACTCTTATCGAGTACCGCATGTCGTATATATCCGTCAAAAGATAACAGGCGTGTATGCCGAAGATCGCATAAATGCGCTATCTGCCTGATAGTACTGTATGCCGCGTGACGTGATTTTACGTTTGTAAGAGTACTTACGATTGGACTGCTGTCAAAGTCAACCAATGAAAATATTTTATTCTAAAGATTTATAAAACCCAGAAGCGATCGAAACAATCAAAATATTTATTATTTAAGCATGTATTTTTAATATACTCATCACTAAATATCGGAATTAGAAAGTTATTTGTAGGTATTGCCTGTTTTATCTTCTCATTCTATTATACTGCAGAACCTTTTTTTTATTCAGTATTTTTAATTCTATTAAATAAAGTATAATTTTGTTCTTTCATAATGTCATTTGCTTTAACGTTTAGCAATAGATGATATTTGAATAAATATAAAATAATCAAATAATGGCTGTTTTTCTATGTCAGATCTTCAGTTTTCCATATTCAGTTGCTTCAGTTGGCCTGTAAAACAATTTTGTAAATCAAAATAATAGTAAATTTTAAATTATTGAACAGTTTATTAATTGTAGTATCAGTTGTGAAAATTTCAGTTTTATTCATCTTTTATAAACAGATGTTTGTCCCTTATATTTTTGATCAGAGGATGCCTAGATCTTATCGATTATTGATTATCTGTGAAAATCCACAGGCATACAAAGCAGATAAATTGATAAGAGGCTCAGGAATGTATCGGAAAATTGATACCAGTAATTAAGCGGCGATATGACTGCAGGTATTAATGAGTTAATTAACTAGATAGAATCTGACATAACTTCCTGGTTCTATAGTAAAATCAGGAGCTATGGAAGATATGTCTTTGTCTACATTTGGATAAATTACAAACATCATTCCTCTTTTTAAATTAATTTTATTTTTTTTATTGAAAACATTTGATTTATTTATCCGCTCAGATGTTATATTTTCCTGCCCATTTATTTGACTCCAATTATCAGGTCCACTCCACCAATCAAAATGAATTGTATCAAAACTATCTTGAGGGAAAACGATGTTAATGTTAACTTCAATTATGTAATCCCCACCTTGTTCGACTAGAAATACATCTTTTTTCTCAAATGTATGATTTATTTTAATAAAACTTTTATAATCTGTAATCTTATTACCTCGTAATCCAAATAATTCAAATAAATCTGTGGTATTTACCTTTTGTGATAGCTGTTTATCTTCAATATCATATCTTCTATAACCAAAAATCGTTACATGTAGTTGCTTGCTATTGTAATATTAAAAAAGAAACACTTCACGTCTTACTTTTTCCAGTTCAGATTTATACTCTGCAAATTTATTTTCATGTTCGAGAATTACTTCAGCTAAATCATCAACTCGTTTTGTTGTAGCAACTTCAGAAACAGACAAATAGTCAAAAATATGTTTTGTTCTGGCTAATCGTGTTTCTTGTTTTAGAAAAACATTTTTTACTTTTGTAATTTCTTCAGCATTAGTGGAAATTGCTTTAGCATTAGCAGTGATTGATTCTCCTTGTTTAATTGATTTTTCAACTACAAAGTCTAGATTATTTTCTATTTTTTAATTTTATCATTAAACTGCACTATATCTTTTTGTAATATTTCTGTAAGTGTACATAATTCCGCGTACTTTAAATTGTGGCGTGTGTCAACAGTACTAATCAAGATCCGAAGTTGTTTCTTAAAGTTTTCTATTTTAGAATTAAACTCTTTTCTAAGGTTATCTAATGCTGTGTCATGGTTATCACCTCTTTGTGAAGCTGTCTTTTCCAGTTCAGATTTATATTCTGCAAATTTATTTGAAAATATATCGAGTAAATCTTGGTGTTTTTGTGTAAAGTCAGTATTTAGTTTATTTACTTCTGTCCTAATTTCTAACTGATACATATTTTGTAACTTTTTCTCAGCTTCAATAATCTTGTCTTTTAGTTCTTCATGTTTAATCATGCTATCTTTTAATTCTTGAACTTGATCGTATAACTTTTCAAAATTGGTTCTGAATACTTTTTTTATGTTGTCATCTGTCAAATCAGATTTCTCTTCAAGTTCTTTAATAGAATCAACCATAGCTTTCATTTCTTCTTCAAGTTTACCTTGTAATTCAACTATTAATACTTGATTCTTTTTAAAATCTTTTTTTAATTCTTCAATATTCTTTACTTCTTCTTCTAATGTCTGTTTTATAGATTTGATGTCTTCAAGTTTATAGTCTTCTATTACACTTTGAACTTTTTTAAACACAAACCGTTTTGAAACTGCATCGCCGGGTTTATCTGGATTTCCTAGGTTTATAAGGTTTTTACTTTCATATCTAATGCTTTGTTCATTGTGTTATCAAGTTCCTTATTTTTATGAAGATACGATTCCAGTCTTTTTTAAGCTTTTTGTATGGTTTTCTAGTAGCATAATCACTTAAATCAATATCAAATTTAACTTTACTTATACTGTCGGGTTGATTAATTTGTTTTACATCATTAAAAACTCCCATCTATATAATTCCCGTAAAGTTTTTTCTTAAAAACTTCCTTGGTTTGTCAACATATAAGAAATCATTTTTTTTTTTTTGTTGCATTAGCAAAAGAGTTGTAATCTATATTCTGTTCATTACAAATCATATCATTTTCTCTTTTACCTGAACTTTCAAATAAAATATAATGTGAACAGTTAATTCGAATATCTTTTGGTGTTTTATAGTAAGATTGACTTAATAAATAACACAACAGTTTTTGTGACGTCCTTGAATAAAGTATTTTGTTATTTCATTCTGAACCATTTTTTCTTCACATACAAAATCATCAAATATTACTACTTTTTGTTTTTCTGATTCAAGATTCTCACAAAGTTCAATTTGTTTGGGATCAGCTGAATATTCAAGTACTTCATTTGGATCTATTTTATTTTTTTTCTGCAATTTCGTTTAAGATTTTAATTAAATCCTGATATTTAGATTGTTCTAGGTTTTTAGCATATAAGTATAATTTATCATAATATATAAGAGGTTTTCGGAGTATATGCATCAATGTATTTGTTTTTCCCGATCCGGAAGATCCACATATTAACATTCTAAAACATGAATCTGGCATAAAAGGATAAACTTGTTTAAAGTTGCGCTTGGCATCGCTTCTTGTATCATAATTAGAAATTTTCATTATATAATAATCTTAAATTATCTTACATTATCTAACATTATCTAACATTATTATATAAATGCAATCGAAACTAAATGAAATAAGAATATGAAAACACTTAGTCGGACAAAAGAAAAGAGTTAAGAGAGATGAAATAATGAGAGAAAAAATCAGAAAAGCTACTGGTCGAGAAATGTATAGTGAAATTTATAAACCAGTTACAGAAGGTATAGTAAGTCAAAAAGAACAATTGTCAAGTCAGTTAAAAACATTACCTGGAATTAAAGAACAATTAGCGTTACTTGGTGATGAAATAAAAGACATACAAACATATCAAGGTTTACCACAGCTATTCCAAGAACCACAACCATTATTACCAGGGTTACCAGACCCCTCTAAATATACCGAAAATCTTGAAAAGATATTGAAAGATTATGAAAATAGAATAAGAGAAGAACAAGAAAAAGAAGAAGTTGAAAAAGTACTTGAAGATTATGAAAAACAATCTAAACATGAAACAACTGAAGAATCCGAATAAGAAGAATTGGGAGCAAGACCAAAAGAATTTACAGTTGATCTTAATAAAGACATTGATTTAGAACTTTTAGATACAGAACAAATATAATACACCACAAGAAGTGTTTGATTTTTTTTCCACAGCAAATCTAAAGAACCAGATGAAAAAATGACTAAGAAAGAAGTAGAGAAGGTCATAAAAAGAGTATCAAAGGATATAAGAAAATTGGGTAATGGCTCTGGTGCAATAACTAGAAAGAAAAACCCCACAGATCTTGATCTAAAGGAACAGGAAGCAATTATAGCTAAGTCGAATAATTAAAAAACATATAGAGAAACGATCTATGATATTCTTAGCCAAGGAAAATATATGGGAAAAGGAATAAGATATCATAACCCATATAAAGTTTCACCAAATGGTCAATATGGAAATTTAATTATTAACTTAAATAAACTTTATGGTCAAAATAAATTAATTGCTAAAGATAGAATAACTGGAAAAGAAGTTATTAACGCTAAAGTAGATAATGATTTAATTGATTTGATTAATAAAAGATATAACAATAATAAAAAGCATTCAATACTTTCTAGTAAAATATTTAAAGAATTAGCAGAAAAATCAGGGTTACCTATCAATAAAAGATCTATGAAATTTAAAAAAAGTAATTAGAGGAGAAGGTTTTAATTCAAATCTTTGTCCATATAATCCAGAAGAACTGGTTAATAACTTGGAGTTAATTTGTGGTTCAATTGATGCCGGAAATAATAATGAAGAACTAAAAAATGAAGGTATTGGCATAATTGATGAACTATTAAAAATGAATAAATTGTTACCAGAACAACATGAAATGTTATATGAAAATTATTTTTCTTGAATTTAAATTTTAATTATACATAAAATGGAACAAAAAATAGTATTAAGTTCTGAGGCAGTTAAAAACAACACAAAAAATACTCCAAGCGATTTTACAGTTAGATTTAGTCGTTCTTTAATTTTAGATAAAAATAAAACTTATGTTGTTGATTTGGATAGTACTAAAACACTATGACTTACTCTTGGCATAATATTACTGATGAATACGATAATAAAAGAATTCGTTATAATAATAGTAAAGATTGGAAATATATCATATTTACTAATGGTTTTTACAGTTATACAGACATTAATAATTATATAAGGGAAACATTAATAAGTAATGATGATTTTGAATTTGGTAAATCAGACATTGCTCCAATAAATTTGGAATTTGATTTAAGTAGTTTTAAAATATTAATTTCAATTCGTGATAATTTTATGTTGGATTTAAGAATGTCAGATTTTCATATATTGCTTGGATTTGAGAAAAAAGCTTTGAGAAATACTGAATGGGGAACTACTACACCAAATATAACTAACTCTGTAGATACAATTTACATTCATTGTGATCTTATTGATAATTCATTCGTTGATGGTAATTTTAGTGATATTATCTATGCTTTAAGTACTGCAGATTTAACAAGAGCTTATCCATTTACAAAAGAACCACAAAGAGTTGGATATTCTGAAATTAATTAGAATATTATAAATTCAATAAGAATATATAGTACAGATGTATTTGGTAGAATAATTAATTTTAATAAAGCTGAAAAACGTTTTACACTAATTTTAAAAGAAATATAAAATTTAGTTTTATATAATGTACAAGAAAGTTTATGACAAAAATAAAGGAATATTTATTTATGTTGATGCTCAAACTGGAGAAGAAATTATACACGGTACAGGTATTTTTGACACTTTAACGAAATTGTTTTCATCTTCTGTTGCATCAGCTGGAAATAAAGCTCTGGAAACTGCAGGAAAAGCAGCACTTGAAAGTGGAACCCGCAGGATTGGAACGGAAGTCGGGAATTTAGCTGCTAATAAAATTACAGAAAAAATTAAAAGTTTAAAAAAACCTGTAACACCTGCTCCTCCGGTCAAGCCTTCGGCGAGCTCCGCTGCTGTTGTTAATTTAATTGCTAAGGAATTACGAAAAACAAATTCAAATAATGAGGAGGATATTAATATAAGAATAAATAAAATATTGTCAGGTTCTGGAACGCGTAAACGTATTAACAGATTAATTTATAAAAAATAAAATAATATATAATATACATGTTTAGAACAAAACAGTATTGCGGAAGATATGAACTAACTCCTATTCAATTAGATACAGCTTTAATATCCGTCCTGGGAAATGACGTTAAACAACAAAAAAGTGGATATCATTTTACAATTAATGATAGAAGTTCATATTTTGATTGGTTTAATGGTTATTTTGAAGTGGGTTTTGAAGTTAATAAACTTGCTGATGGTGCTAATTATGCTGATGGAGATCAAATTGTTTTTATTAATAATGCAGCTTCAATAATTGATCAGCTAATAGTTAAACAAAATGGAAAAATTATCTATGATTGTAATAATTTATATAAGGTAATTAACTTAAAATATTTAGTTGAACTATCTAAGGATTATGTAGAATCAACTGGAACAAACGAATTTAATTATTTAGATACTACTGATGTTGCTGAAAGCAGGGATGACCAGGCTGGATATAATAAAGGTTTTGCTGTTAGAAAGGGATGAATCCATTGTTGTAATGAGGTAAATGCTAAAATTCCGTTAAATAATTATTCATTTTTTCAGGGTCTGGAACAAAACATGTTACCACCAAGTCAAGTCCAATTAACACTCCAATTAACAAATGGTGATGAATTAATTTACAGAGTTAATGCTGCTGATGAAGGTAGGGTAATTGTAAATAAATTAATTTTGTGGGTTCCACTTTTAATTTTTAATGATTATGGATTTAATTTAATTTCTGAAAGATATACGAATGCAAGGTGGAAATACCTCCGAGAAATGATAACACAGTCATCAGATACACAACAGAGTAATATAACTTTTAGAATAACAGCTGGTGTAACAAAACCCGAACATGTGTTTGTTTATTTACAACGACCTGATAAAAGTAATTCACAACAACATAACCTACATTTATTAGATACATTTAAAGTTAATGCAGCAAATAATAATTGTACTTTGGAATCTTGCCGTATTGAAGTTGGTAACGGTGTTTTTTATCCCGAAACGGAATATACAAATATATCAAGAATTTACGATGACGTTCTTAATTATTCTTATAAACAAATTAATAAATCCACTGGAAGTCTCTTAAATAGATCAAATTTTCACAATTTGTTTGGATTTGTTCATTTTAACTTAGAATTTAAAAAGGCAGTAATTGCAGAAGATCCTAAGCATATTACATTAACAGCTAAATTAAATATTCCACCAACAGCTAATATCCGTGTTTACGCAATTGTATTGTATGAAGAAACAGTTGAAATAAATACTATTAGAAGTGAACTTGTTATTGTTTAAATAAAATATAAATTTATTATATAATGGTATCAAATTATATTGAATAAAAAGTTAACCTAACAGATGGACAAAAGAAAAACTTAGCGAAAGCTTACAATAATAAAATTCCACATACTTTTAGATTAAAATATGAACAATTACGTGGAAACTTCCCTTTACTTTTAACAAAAACACAAATTAATCAAATTGAAAAGTCTATTAGAAGTAAGAAGGGATTAGAAATTACAATTTCAAAAAAAACAAATGTCCAGTCAAGGTCAAAATGACGGATTTTTAGGAGCTTTGGCCGGATTAATAGGAAAAACAATTCTTCCAATGGCAGCAAAACTAGCTCCAAAAATATTAGCTCCTCTAGGTATCGGTGCTTTGTCAGGCCTTGCCAGTACTGGTGTTAGTAAGTTGTTTGGGAATGGTATGATTTCAGTAGCTAATAATGAGAGAAATATGATAATACCATATATTACACCTAATCAAAGAAAACAATTAAGAGGTAAGGGGCAAGGTCAGGGTATACAGATAGATTCACAAAGAAGACCTTACAGACGAATTCCAATAGTAAAAAAAAAAAAAAAATATAAACAAACCTATTTCTAACTTTGAAATTGAACAATGGGTACAACAATTAAAAATTAAAAACTTTAGGGGTGTATTAAGTAGAAATAATTTACCAAAAACAAAGTTGAATAACGAGTGTGGAATAATCAATTTAGATGGTTCTGTTGGGTCTGGAACACATTGGGTATGTTATATTGAAAAAATATATTTTGATCCATTTGTATTTCCTCCACCGAAAGAAGTAATCAGGTATATACCAAATGTAAAGTACAACAATGTTCAATATCAGAACAAAACGAGTTAGTGTATGTCAATTTGTGGGAATATGGGCCGCCGTGAGAAAAATATTGAGAAATATAGAGACCTATACCACATTGTAGATTGAAGTGAGTTATCGTAATTTCCCATGTATCTCTTTCCAGACACGCGACTGAAAAAAGTTATGACGTCATAAATATGGCGGCTTAAGAGAAAATAAGAAACGTAGGCTGCTGAATAATTACAGGTGACAACGTCTTTGAAAACTATGTTATGATTACAAAATTGATATATTTAGTGAAGGTAATGTTTATTCTAGCAGATAAAAACACTTTTATGGAAAAGGATGGAATTTATTATGCTTAAAATGAAAAAAATATCCATAAATGTAAAAAAATGACGAAAACGACTGAATAACGATATTAAGTGAGCAAATGACTATTTAATGGCGCAGTATGTTCAATTTAAAGTAGAAATAGTCTGATAAACTATCACTACAATAGTCGATTAGCATAATTATATGCATCTATATACCTTTGTTATCTGTATGAGTGTGTCAGATCAGCTTAATGCCCCGACACTGTGGTCAATACTCAAAATCAAAAGAAAAAAAAATCTGTTTCAATTTTAAGAATGCTTTTTCTAATGCATTTACAGCTTGTTGTAAACTATTTTGTAGTGCAGATTCTCCTACTGAGATTGATAAATCCAATCAATTAATACATACTTCCCAGTAAAACTAAGTTAAAGACATCTACGAAAGAAATCATCAGAAGATTTCTCTAAGAATGTTTTTGTCCAGCATACTAGTGATCTAGGACGCATCGTCGTTTAGCGCTACTTTATATTTACGTTTTACAGAAGAACATTTATAATACTAAAAACTACACCTTGAATCCTTTCAATGAACAGGATTTGGTCACTAATCACATCCCTTCATTTGTATTTTCAAGCAAAGCTCGCATATATGATCAGTAATGTTATTTTCGATTCCTTAATTGCATATACAATTAGATTATGCTCGTTTCATAGATAATTTAATCTCTAATATATGTACCACTTCTGATTTATTAAATCGTATAGCTTCATGTCGAACTGATATTTACCTCATGTGAAAAAAAAATATTGCGATAAAGTATATGCAGATTCTGAAAAAAAAAAACATTCCCAGAAAAATTAAAATCCAGCAATCACATGGTGTGCTGTTCGGTCGTTTCATATGATTCCTTTACTCTTTATACCTACTTACCAAATAATCCAATGAATTACAAAGGAACTGCTTTAATTAAACACTTTTTCTTGTGTATCTAATTTCAGTTAACCCTTTTTTTGCTTGTAACATTGCTAAAAATAATTTCCATGTGAACCTGTGAGGCAGTTTGTCAAAGCATCTCCTTATTAAACGATGTCCGGTAAGGGAATGCAGATTTTCGAGAGATAATAAGTAATCCATGAGAACTACTTCTGCCTAGATTGTCGTATGATTTAGAAAACGTTAAACATAGTTATGTGTGGCTACAATATGAAAAATAATTCACGCATTCTTGATGAAGTTTTCAAATACAAACAATCAGTTGTTGCTCGAATAGTTGACATTTTTTATGTCAGGGAGGTGAAGTTATTAAATGAAACTAACAATCCAAAGACTACAATACTGCATCGCTTGGGATTGATATATCTCCATATCTTAAACTGATTTACACTTTCAAGTTAATTTACTGGAGTTTTTCTCTATTCAGATGGGGATGTTTCCCATACAATCTCCTGCAATATATCAGCTAAGATAGCTATCTATTACTAGATACGTAGTTTGTCACAATCAGCTGTAGGCCATGTTGTTTGTCGGTTATATGCGACGTTTAATAAATACACTTTCCTTAACTATTATATAATCTTCATATATTTGCTAGAGCGACTTTCAAGAATTCAATGAACGTTATCAATATGTCCTTTTGCAGATATACTGCTATTATCAAGTGCAAAAATATTCTACTAAATTTCACGATTGTAATTCAGACTTGTGTGGGTTATTTTTTTAAGTTTAATAGAAATTTAAAAAACACTTCTGTTACTAAGTGTATCAAAACAGTAGTTATTTATCAATTTCAATGAAAATTTTCACCATGATGAAGTGTTTTATCATATGCGGTTCTGACCCTCTTATTTGGAGATATGTTGCATATTCGGTGTTCATTCTTTTGTCAGCTGGATGCTACACTTTCCTCTTTGATCGTGACCAACGAAAGAGGTGGACCACGCCATGACTGGTGGTTCTTAAAGGCCATTGGGGCTGAGCTGCTTTGATATATTTCCACTTTCCTGATTTGTTGGATCCTTAATAATGTTCTGCTGGTATTCTACTTTCTGTAACGGCATGGAGAACATGCGCAAATGATTTGTTAAAAGCTTTAAGAAGATCCCTTGAAAGTATAGAACGCAAATAATCAAGATAATAGAAGACTTGGTTTGACTAAGTTTGTTCCTGAGAGGTTTAGAAAGGTGAAAAAAAATCCCATACCCTTTAGCACCAGCTTAAGCTAAATTATAATATAATGATATTTAACGAACTTCTTAATACTAAAGGACCAGAGGCTATTTACATATTTAATGTAGATATTTACTCGATCATTTTTGTGTTTCAATTAATAACGTGCTCTCAGTTCCCTTGCGTGAATAAGGCACTCAGCAGTCGGAGGATTAAGTTTACGTATAATTTTCTATAACATTGGAATATGGTGGAGGTATAGAGTGTGAGCAATATTGCCAAACTACTGTTTAAGCACACCAGCATTGTTTTGCAACTGACCGTTCCAAGACTTTGCCGCACTACGTTCCTTTATTTGACGTTTTAACCTTTCTGTCTATTGGCTTTACTTAGTTCATGTATTTATCATGTTCTAACCTATACATGCATTGCTGCAGAGTTTTACAGTTCAAAGATGTGTTTCATTAACATGAATCAAAGTTTATCACAAATCGGATCTGTTTAGAGATATTTTTTTAGTTTCAGAGAAAGAATGATGAAAGAAAGAAAATGAAACGATTATCCCCTGCCCCTGATGCCCCTCCTCCTGCAATTAGCTAAACATAATTACGGAAAGCCAATAATAAACGTTTAAATGCAGGTTTGATAAATAATATTGTTTATAGATACTTTTGTTATCGTGGAGCTGAAGACGAATTAAGTAAAATGCTTTCAGTGTTGATGTCAAGTTTGAATGCATATGATTAACCAGTAATTCTGAGTAATTAAGTCGACTATTATTAATCTAATTTTAAGAAAATATCTGTTAAATTTCCACCGGCATAGTCGTATTGATCGTACTTAAATCTTATTTAAATAAAATTGCAAACAATGCATGTAATATGCACATGTTCTAATAATAACCACTGCGAAAAAAGGGTCAATATACGGGAGTGTACGGTCCCGTATATTTCGAAAATACGGGAGTATACGGGATGTATATTACAAATATACGGACCTAATATACGATCCCGTATTCGGAACATCTAGTATACGGGAAGTCCGTATATTTGTCATGCATATACGGAATCCCGTATACGCCGAATATACATAAATGTATATTTTCCGTATATATGCAATATACGAACTTTTAAAAAAAAATCCCTAGAAATGGTGTTTATTCGTATCCTGCTTTAACATAAGTTTCATTTTCATGTATTCGAAGGGTCTTGAGACTTTTTTCCCGTATACTTTCCGTATTTTAGAATATACGGAACACGTATACGAGCCTGTATATTCCGAATATACGTAGTATACGGATCCCGTATTTTTGTCATATACGGACTGTGATGGCATCTAATATACGGGGCATATACGGACTTGTATTTTCTAATATACGGGCTTCGGATTTTTCCGTATACGCATGATATACTAAGTATACGGATTCCGTACTTTTGTCATATACGGGGCATATACGAAACTGTACTTTTTGATATACGGGCTACGGACTAGTCCCGTATATGCATGGTATACGCAATATACGGACCCCGTACTTGTGTCATATACGGGGAGTATACGAAACTGTATTTTTTACTATACGGGCTACGGACTAGTCCCGTATATGCATGGTATACGCAATATACGGATCCCGTACTTGTGTCATATACGGAATGTATACATCTGATATACGGGGATATACGAACCTGTAGTTTTTTTATATACGGGCCAGGTTTTTCCCCGTTTATGCAAGATATGCAGAGTATACAGATTCTATATTTGTGTCACATTTAGACTGAATTTAGTTTTCGTATTCGGGGAATTCACGGACCAGTATTTCTAAAAGATACATTTACCAGACTTTTCCCGTATATGCACTATGTGTAGTATACAAATCCCGTATTTTTCTTTTATGTGAACTGATTTCGTATATGGGCACACACTGAAAGATGACAAAATGAATGTCAGTCATACCTACAGCAGAATACGGTATGTTAGAAAAAAGCAAGACAAAGACAGGGTATGAGAAAAAATTCATATTGTTATTAATTGGAGACATGTCAGATTAAATTAATATTTTATTCAACTTAAATACTTTTTAAATCAGTTTTTCAAACGATTTTGAATCATTTTCATTTCTTGTCCAAATGAAATAAGCAGAATTAAAATGTGAGTAATCAATAACATCAAGCATTTCTTAATATGAGCCGCGCCATGAGAAAACCAACATAGTGGGTTTGCGACCAGCATGGATCCAGACCAGCCTGCGCATTCGCGCAGTCTGATCAGGATCCATGCTGTTCGCTAAAAGTTTCTGTAACTGCAATAGACTTTGAAAGCGAACAGCATGGATCCTGACCAGACTGCGCGAATGCGCAGGCTGGTCTGGATCCATGCTGGTCGCAAACCCACTATGTTGGTTATCTCATGGCACGGCTCATATGTTCATTTCTAATTGAAAAACTAGCAATTCGCACATTTAATTCTGCGCCGTTGACTCAACAAATCAGTTGAGTATCACTTCTTTTACTACTGTCTGTACATGTTTTCGTTATTCCCATGAATGTTGATTATCGCTATAGGCTTTTCGATTTGCCGTCTGCTAAGAAGAACAGTACACCCCTTCTAATGTCCGAAGATGTATTCAAAACGAGCGCTTTAAAAAGACGCATGTTGGTTCTGTGCTGGAACACGATATGTAAGCAGGTTACAAATGATGAACCCCATGGAAATATTCAGTTTCCTGATCTCAATAAGTATAAGCTTTTATCTGTTGTTACGAATGTCACTGAGAACGAATGGCTCATCGGGGCTGTCTGTCTGCATCTATTGATCAAACTAGTAGAAACTTCACACATAAGCATGTTCTCTATCGTGAAAATAAATAGTCGTCCCGTTTTCTGATTCCAGTAAACAACTCTTGTGTCAACCTGGAATAAAACAATGCACGCATTAAAAGTTATACAAATAGTCTGACTCTTGCAATTCATAGATACTGATAATTATATCTATTAAATGATGTGAAAATTATGACGAATAAAATGACATGTGGGCAGGGACAACGACATCATTTAAGTGTCAGAACGCACCATACTCATTTCGTCGTGAAAAGAAATTAGATATCATTAAATGTGCCTGTTGATATTTAATACAAGTTATCTACAGTGTTTTATTTGCATTTTATGGTTATATTACGTTAAAATCTATCTCCCAAATTATATTTAATATAAAATGCATGGTGTTCATAGTGCCGTCACACGTTGTCCGCACAATCCTCACCTCATTTTGATGGATTGTCTTCAAACTGATATACAGTAATAACATAAGTACGGGAGAGACTTTTTTCAAGAGAGATTTTACCTGTCACAAAACTTCAAAAGCACATAAAGTGCGGTAATGGGATCTAAATAACACTTCCCCATTTTATTCCTACCAAAATGTCAAAACTACAGCCACGGTATTTAAACGAACGCTAGCGTTAACGTAAACTATGCTAAATTAGTGTTCCTTAACCTGTCCGCCATTACGCAATCCTCCGTGTTAGAACTTACTCAAAATGCACAATAAATCTTTTGTACAGTTTTGATAAAATATATCAGAGTGACATAACAGTCGCATTGTTAAGCTTTTTTAAATTTAATTTTTCAAACATCTCTTTAAACTTTGTGACTGAACAAGTTCTGAACGATATATTTGCCTCTAAACGTTTTAATATTTGGTTAAACAATCTGAAGAGTTTCCAGAATTTCCAATCTCGCGGTCAGTATAATATTCTTAGACAAGTAAAATATTCATCATAAACGTCTCATCTCTTTATGTTCAAATAAATATAATGCATCTCGGTTTTTAATTCAGCAATCCTGTATTAAAGTATGAAAATAGAAAACTTACTGTAAATCTGGATTTAAAATTATCCAAATCTCATAGATTAACCTAACTAAAATATAATAAATAATATCAGAGTATCAATATAATTTACATTATTTCATATTAGAGTTGCCGAATATTCGATAATAATAATGTAACAGTGTATACGTGTCTAATCTGTGGTAAAATGAAAGAAATGGTACTAGTTTGATTGAATGTTTGAAGATCGAATTTACAGACATACTCGATTTCATTCCTAACAAATGACCACTTTGTTTTCAGAATGACTGGTTTTGCACGAGCGCATGTCTATTCGTGCACGTGAACAGGCCTGGCTAGAGTAACAGAAAAACGGTAGACATGCAAAGATAGACCTTCCCGCGAGATGTTTATTGTTCTCACAGTTTTTTTTTTTTTTTCGAAATATACAGACCCTAGGCAAACCGGCTTTAATATTCCTTAATCAATATTCCTTAAATGCACAGGATATACTTGACGATAAAATTCTACAAATGACATCTACGGAGTAAAATATTGAAAGGAAAATCGATTAAAAAGCAGAATTATCAGTTCATCAAGGATACCTTTTAAGCTGTAGTTGTCACATTATGAAACTTAAAATAGGAATCATTTTGTTTCTATAAACTATTTAAAAATGTCATATATAGAAAAAAGGTGGTCGCGCCGGGAATCGAACCCTGACCGCAGTGGCCATAAATAGTTTTCCGCTGTCGTTACCAATAACGCAATTGAGGGTTTAGTGTTTAATGCGCGTTAAATATACAAATTTTATCGTAAAAATTAGTTAAAACATCTAATTCTCATGTGTTTCCGCGACATTAGTCTGTCAGTATACGTAGCATATACACCATTAATTTCCATATATCTAAAAAAATATATAATGCCGTGCCATGAGAAAACCAACATAGTGGTTTTGCGACCAGCATGGATCGAGACCAGCCTGCGCATCCGTGCAGTCTGGTCAGGATCCATGTTGTTCGCTTCAAAGCCTATTGAAATTAGAGAAACTGTTAGCGAACAGCATGGATCCTGAGCAGACTGCGCGGATGCGCAGGTTGGTCTCGATCCATGCTGGTCGAAAACCCACACTATGTTGGTTTTCTCATGGCACGGCTCAATTATATATATTTTTTTGTTCTTGTCGGACGATCTGGAGGCTAGTGCCTTTTTTAAGTATTCGTTTAAAAATTGAGTTATTTCTTAAATTTATTTTAGCCCCAAGATTGCATATAGTTACATTAAAAATAAAATAATTTAATTGTGTCAAATGTTTAGTCACTCATTAAATTTCATTGTGTATTACAATATTGCCTGGGGATAAGAAATATCCGGTCAGTGTTTTTTCAAGCTGGGTCATAAAAATATGTTAACCCTACTACAAGTGACAGGTACTTTTTATGGTTTTATGCTTTTTGTATTGTAATATACATATCACTTTCCTTCTTCTGTCCAAAGAGCTATAAAAATATATTTGATACTTCTTTGTTCTGTCTTTATATCGTCTTTTTTCTTTCTCTCCGGGATTTAGCTTTCATGATTTTTGCACTCATGTCATAAATCTTATGACAGACGGAGGAATCAGTACAAACTATTACCCAGCCTTAGAATTAACAGTAATAAGTTATCGTAATGGACATGTTAATAGAGTTGCATATACTGAGTGAATATCGAACAGTAAAGATCCTGGCCCAAATTTCACGAAAATACTTAAGGTATCATTATTTTTACTAGGGTAGGGGAAGCGCAATGGTAAATAGATCGAATTCTTAAATGGTGACCCCCACCCCCCTCCATTTTTCTCCTTTTTTTATTTGTGGAATCGAAAGTGAATGAAATCATGTACGCTTTTTCAAAATTGTTAAAAAACAATCGGGCAGTTTCAATAACTACAGGCGTCTTTGCGCAAAATTTTGGGTGAAACTCGACGTCAGTGTTTTGCGTTCAAAATCGTTTGCCTCAAATATATGACGTCTAATTAAACTTGACAAATTATATATCATCGGAGAGATAATTTTAACAACCAATTTTTGCTGTATTTTTGTTGTATATAGAAACGCTACTTAGAAAACCTGTTAAGTACATCATTTTGCGCCCTGCTGAAAAAAGGACGTTTGTGGTCATATTTGAAAATTTTACAGCTGCAAAATGGAGTAAAACAGAGAACTGAAAAAATACCAGTCAATCGGAAATATCGTCAACTTTAGTTTGTGAAAATGTCATAATGGTCCGTTGAAAATCGATTTAAAATAACAGACTAAGCTGAGCTATTACTTATTGCTTGTACATGTATGGTCTTGAAAGTAAATGTTTGTTTTGGATGTATAATATGTAACGCTTTTTAAATATGTTAGATACCATATTCATATCACTAAATATTACTTTTATTTGACAATAAATAAAGTATTATATACATATTCGACTTGTTCCGCATTTCACTTTAATATTAATTTAAACTTCATTCAAGTACATCGTTTAGTAAACCGTTCGCCTGTAAATGCATAAGATAAAAAATTATAATGACCAAAGCTAGTAGTTATCGATTCACCCCACCCCCACCCCCGTGTTACTACAACAACAACACTTAGTACGGAAATCGACAAATTGGATTATTTGTTCTTAGGTAAAGCTCTCCCGCTTTATCGGTTTTAAAGATGTTACTAAAAGTTGGTAATGCAAAAGATCTGTAGTATGTATGCATTTTTAGGTCACTATAAAATTCTTGAAACTTTCAGATTAATAATCAAATTCTACATAATATGAATTTTTATTATTACCAACCTTGTTTTGATATAATACTTTGAAAAAATAATATGCATCACAACCGCTTACATAGACTTACAAAGTCTGTAGAGATCAAATTATCTGTAATAGTATTAATTTCTTCATACTGACACTGATATTTTCGCAGAAAAACGTTTTCTCTCTAGACAGAGGCAAGAGATGTTGTAATTTTTTTTCAAAAGTGCCATCTAGAAAAAAGCGTTATTTTGTCAGATTACCGGTACCCATTTTCTAAAAATAAAAGATTGTAATTATTAACTTCATTAATGCTTTTCCGAGATTCCAGTTTTGATCGAATGAATGAATGTGCGTGCCGCCTTATTCATTTTTAAAGAAGCTAGCCTCGGCTACCTAGCTTCTACGAAATAAAACTTCTATCAGGAGTTGTTTTTGTCCTTGCAACTTTAATCTCGTTTAACCCCAATGGTACTTATCAAATAATTTTTGCACGATATTTTTTTTTTTATTTCAAACACTTGCAACATGAACTTTTGGTGACTGACATCCTTGTAGACTATATAAAGAATGAATGAAATAATAGTTAAATGATGAGTTGTGAAAAAAATGATCAATCGAATGAATGAATGAATGAATGAATGAATGAACTATTTAACGGCTATTCTGAATTTCTTTTTTTTATATTAAGAGTACAAAATTAAACTGACCTTTTTGACGCTTCTGAATTTGTTAAAGCAATAAAAAGCAACCCGTGTTTCCGATTAATTTAAATATAATTCATGGTCTGGTTTGCCACAAAAAAAAAAGCAGTTTATTAAAAATTAAAACATATTAAATCAAATAAGTACTTACCCGTGACTTCCTTTCCCTCTGAAATATGCAATATACAGATTATCGCGTGCGGTCACTTGAGCCAGATGTTATCGCCTCGGGGCATGAACACGCGAAGCGTGTTCTCCACTGACTGGACGGAAGAAATCATACCTAATATCTATGCATTAAAGATCCCACTTAATTGCGCTAATTTGTGTTAATTGGCATTCATCGAGAATTTGCAGGTAGAAAAATGTTAGAAATTGTCAGACTGGATTACCAGGCTTAGGGTACATGGGCTATCTATCTGATTTAGTTAATATGCATACAATTATTATCAATTAATTGCAGTAAAACTGTACGGCAGAAATTATATGTACAGTTTATTTTCGTGGAGATGGGTAAATCAGTGTAAATGCTTATATCATTTGATTTAATGAAAGGCACTCATTAATCTTTGCCAATATTTTTCGAGCCTTTTCGTTAATTTTAAGCAATATTTGTATTTTTACAGTTAACCAGTGTCACGCCATCCACGTTACCACGGTTATCATTTCTTTAAAGTAAAGTAATGTGATGTTATCGCTACCTGTTTTATCTTTATGAATTTTAATTATTTTCTCTTAAAGTATTTATTTTCTAGTACGCTTGTGACAGGTAATGTGTCTTTTTGTCTAGAATATTTTAAATAATCGACGTTTTTTTACAATGGGTGAATATGATAACTTTTAATAAATGGACCATAAATATCACGGTGCGTTTGACAAATAAGCGGAAAGTTTGCAAATAAAATTTAGGGGAAAAGGTATGGCCAAAACTCGAACCCACTACCCTGATATTGGCAGCTAAACGCTTTGCCGCTCAGCTACCTGCACATGCGACAGTATAATATCAACTAAGAATTATATATGTAATATTTGTATCGCTATTTATGTTTGGACATTGAAAATGAATTTACGGAAATATACGAAATATTCACATGTGCTAGGTCAATACTAAAGGACACTACATCCACGAGAAATAAAATAGTCTTGGAACAGTGTATACTACGGTGGAATAGAGGGGGCATAGGAAACATTTTATTTATCACGTGCGCACGTGTTAGCACCACATTCGCACATGTTAGATACTACGTGCGAATGTGTTGATTAACACGTGCGCATGTAATAACTATCTTAGCTAACACGTTCGCAGTTGTTAGCTGACACGTGCGAACGTGAAAAATTACCAACGAAACTAATCGAGATATCAGCCTTTTTTCAAAAACAAGAAACACTTACTTCGTAAATTACAGCTAACTATAAATAACACTTCCTTATGAAAGACATCCATTTAGAAAAATTGCAGATCTTTCACGCTTTTTCATCGATCAGCTAACACGTGCGGACGTGTTAGTTATCACATGCGCACATGGTAGTATAACGTGCGAACGTGATAGCTGTCACTTGCGCACGTGATAGTTATCACCCGCGCACGTGTGAATTACCACATACGCACGTGGTAGCTAACACGTGCGCACAGAAAAAAATAAAATATTTCCTATGTCCTCGCTATGCCACCGTACTATACATAGAACATCTGCAGAATTACTTCGAAACAAAAGTCAACGGATATGAAAATATTTTTCGCTTAATAATTTATAATTAAGTAACAGCTGAAAGTGAACATTGAACAAAAAGGTATAAAATATATATTTTATAGCTCTTTGAATTATATTAAACTGAATGGCTTCGGTTAATTGTGGGCTTTCTTTATTACCAAAATGCTATGTTATCTACATGTTGGTTCGACCTACTCGGAGTGGGTCTCCGTGGCCGAGTGGTTTAGATCGATGACTTGAAACCAGTTGCCCATCACCGATGCGGGTTCAAGCCTCACTCAGAGTGTTGAATTCTCCATGTGAGGAAGACATTAAGCAGGTGCTCGCTCGTGATGAAATAATGCACGTTAGGGCACCTGGGGTATTCCTCCACCAAGAAAACTGGAAAGTCGCTAAAGGACCTATAAGTGTGTCAGCGCAACGTAAATCCCAACAAAAAAACACACACAAAAACCGACCTACTCGGTCGGTAGCAGACGATACAGTATTAAATCGAACGAAAGGCGTTTGTTCGAATCTTTGGACGCAGACACATTATATCGATTATTTTGCGTCTGTAAAAATATTTGATTTCATAAGTAAAGTAACAATACATGTCTTATACATTTTCAGTACAAAATATAAATGGATTAGTTCCTCTTTTTTTCTATAAATATTTGCATTGTATGCACAAGCGTTGGAAATGTGCAGAAAAAGAGTTAATTTATGCTTGCATTTGATTTTTACAATGGCGATGATCCACGGATGTATTTATCACTACAAATAAATAGGGATGAATTGATTAATCTTTTTCTTTTCTCAATCGGCTATTTAGATTAAATGTTAAAATAAATCGGGAACGCGCTAGATGAAATGATGGATTCATTCATGTTTGATTTTATACCTGTTTTGGTCCGTGAATGCTTTTTTTTCAGTTCATGTCATATTAGTATTAAACATTTCTTTCTTTCAATATTGGCATTCATTCTACATACACGTACAAGTTCGAAAACATGCAAAAAGTTTGACCTTTGAAATGGCCGGAGAATATAATTTTCACTACACATATTGATTGCATCCCGTATTTTTGAAATATATAAATTATTTAAATCCCGTATTTCCGGCATATACGGGAAATATACGGAGTTGTACAACAAGCATATACGGACATATACGTCCCGTATTTTCGAAATATACAAATTATTTAAATCCCGTATTTCCTGCATATACGGGAAATATACGGAGTTGTATACGCAGAATATACGGGAAATTTAATCTCTGTATTTTCGAAATACACAAACTATACATATCCCGTATATCCAGAATATACGGGAAATATACGGAGTTGTATACAAAGAATATACGGGAAATATAAGTCCCGTATTTTCAAAATATACAAATTATTTAAATCCCGTATTTCTGGCACATACGGGAATAATACGGAGTTGTATACCAAGCATATACGGGACATATACGTCCCGTATTTTCGAAGTATACAAATTATTTAAATCCCGTATTTCCGGCATATACGGGAAATATACGGAGTTGTATACGAAGAATATACGGGAAATTTAATCCCTGTATTTTCGAAATATACAAACTATACATATTCCGTATATCCCGAATATACGGGAAATATACGGGGTCGTATATGAAACATATACGGGAAATATACGTCCCGTATTTTCGTGATATACGGATTTATGTATTCCCGTACACCAGACATATACGGGAATATACGGTGTTGTATACGATCAGAATAACCCTTTTTAGAATTTCCCGTATTTCAATAATATACGGGGTATCGTATACTAAGAATTCCGTATTTCATAGTATACGGAAATCCGTATTTTATTAGTATACGGACTTTTAAATATACAAGCCCCGTACACGCCCGTATTTTAGTTTTCCCGTATTTCTTCCCGTATACGGGTAATATACGGGATCCCGTACACTCCCGTATATTAACTCTTTTTTCGCAGTGAACAGCATAGACAATTACTTGTGCCGACATTGATTTGTATTGCATTTTGAACAAAATACTTTCCTTCTAGGTACTGATTAAAACCAGATATTAATAACGTATTTTCCCTTATTGTACGTTATATTTCTTGTAACGTTTGGAAATAATCTTATTTCAGATTCAACGCCATAAGATTAGTCGAAAATATTTTATTTCAAGAGGTAGAAGCGACATGTAAAATGCATTGTAAATTAGGTGGGTGGGGTACAAAATAAACAATTAAAATAACTTAAATATACTTTCTACTGAGAAAGTGCAAATAATATATATCTGATATGTCCAATTGGCTTGTTAAATAACATCATATCCGATATTATAAGCAATTTTACTAATATTTTCAATCATTATTCAGCAGTATTATTTTCGTAAACGGTCGCCATATTGATGACGTCATTTCCGGATCCAGTCGCGGTCGCCAGAAGAGATACATACATATTATTTTTGTCTTGGACCAAAAAATAATTTGGTATATGTGGCTATATTTCTCAACTACTTTCGAGCGGGATTACGAATGGCCGTGGACTAAGTGTATTGTGTGGATATTATTGTTTATTTTTCATAAAAATATTACAAAACGAAGTACCGTTGTATGATTTGTTGTATAAAATATTAAAACCTAATAACCAAGGAGAAAATGAGCAATTAATAATAAATTATTTTCGTTAATCGGGATGGTTGTTATTGTTTAAAATTTTTTTTTAAATATTTTTTTAGATAAAAATAAAAAATATTTTTTATTTTTTGAAAAAGTGTGCCAGACACGGCATTTCTTATACTACTTGATGCCATTAATAGGAATTTGACCTATTGCTGATATATGCCACAACAAATGAAAGTGAACAAAAACTATTTCGAATACAATTACATCAAGTATGTAGATAGAAATGACTCAAAATGTGTTAATTAGTATTAATTCCATTAATAATAATGTGACCTCTTGCAGTTACATGCCACAACAATTAAAAGTGAACAAAACATTTTTGCCATTCACATAATCCAAAACTATAGATAGTATCTTGTTTGAATTCATCTTCTCATCAAAATATATTCTTAACATTTACACAAAACTTCAGCTACATTAAAAATTCAATTTAAATGCCTCAATATTTGTCTGTGACATGAAAATAGGAAATTCAAGTCCTAAATGCAGCCAGTAAAATATCCTGGCTCCCTGGCTGCATGGTTATTTTTGTATAATTACTGGAAACATTTTATAAGAAAATTGCATGCCTATGAACTAGTTCGGAGTCAGGGGTAATAAAAAAGTCAATGAAGAAACAACGTTCAAGAGTTACTTCCATCTTAATAAAAAGACTGATATATGTAAATAAGAACAAACGTAAGGACAGTCTACGAGTAAAACTGCATGTTTTCAGTGACTGTCATTTAGCATTTGGTTTAAATTTTTCAATTTTCAGTTTAAGTTATTTAAGGTTACATTTTACAATTAATTTTCAGTTCATTACTTTCCAGAAAATCATTTATAACTGACTTTACAAAGATATCATATTAAAGGGATGTAGGTTTTACAACATAATGTAAAACATGTGGAATACAGGATTGTGTGATTGTTGTATTGGTAAATGGTGGCCTAAAGATCCATTTTTATACAAATGATTAAATTGTTTTCTTGTATATGTACTGTAGAACCTGACTGTAAATACAAAAACAAATTGTCTCTATCTGTGTGTCTGTAATACTTATTATTAACTGACATTTAGATAACAAATTGTTTGGAGAATTAAAACGGAAAAAAAGAATCAGCCGAAATAGTTTTTTGAGATAATAGAATGTATCTAAAATCCATTTCATTGCCTGTGATTACTATCACAAGGGTAATATTCCATGTTATGATTTTTTGACAGAATCATACTGCACGGAATGATATAAAAGTATGAATTGTGAAAACATTTAATATCAAAACGTAACATATAGCTTCTTCTGTTAAATGCATTTGATTTAAAAATATGTGACCATGAATGTTTGACATAAAATAGATACAGTTTTTCAAGTCCAACTGTATGGACATAATTATGCAAAATACAGAATGGCTACAAAACAAAGGGTCTGAACAGAGACTTTAGGTAAAGTATAAGAAAGTACACTGACATTCTTTTTCTTCATGTTATTAAACAAAACAGAGTATCTGTTTCATTGTATCTTTCTGACAAATAAAATATGACGGATAGCTCAGTGGTTTGCACACTGGCCTTCCAATCCTGAGGTCGGGGGTTCGATCCCCGGCAGCTACTCGGGAATTTTCAGAAACGCTTTTAAATGTTTCCCACCCAACTAGAGGTGTACTGGTCAGGAACCCAGGCAATCCTTGCGTGTATCAGTGCTATACACTGGGCACGTTAAAGAACCAGGCTGTCTATTCGAAACGAGCTAGGCTAAGTTAGCCGGACAAGCCTGTATCTGATTTCTGATCTCTCTGTCGTGGGGGCTTTGTCTCACTCTGTCCCTCTGGTCAGATCGCCTTGTGTCTGTACTAGTAGAGGATGAATTATGCGCCCTGTGTGGCTGCATTTGAACTATGTAAAGCGCCTTTGAACGTGAAATTGATCATGAAAAGGGCGCTATATAAATCTGGTATAATAATAATAATAATAATAATAACATACTTTTTGTAAATGTGGCACTAGACCAGACACTTCACTGACAATAAATACATTTCTACAGTTTTTCTCTTATTGTCGAATACAATTCCACAGAGACAAAAGCCAGTCTATTTTAGAGATTTTCTTAGAGGAATGATGTTTAAATTATCATGACATTGGACATATGATATAGACTGGCTCAGTTTACTTCACTTAGTCATCAAAATGTAAAAAGATATATCAAAGTCTAGGAGCTAGCCTAATGTGGTACCTGACAGCATTTTACTCACTCCATCACTCATGACATTCTCATACACATATGCAAAATAAAATTCTGTCAGTGGAATATGCTTAGTTCTTATGTAATGAGTTGGGACAGAAAAAAATAACTAAAAAGTTTTACTTAATTTTCCTTTCACAAAATTCACTGCATGCAATTGATATCAACAATAATGTTTGTGGAAAACTTCAAACCAAAGAAAATACTAGTAAGATTCTTCGCCAGTGGTAGTCTCTCACATGTCTAGGAAGCAGCAGTTGTGATTAAATCAAAGATAAAAATTTCTCTATAGCTTATGTAAGATAAAAAATTATTCATTTTTAGCTATTGTCCAGTAACTAATTAATTTCTAGCTGTTGAAATACAGCATTCAAATCCTATATCATGCAGTCTGCCTAAAAAATTTCTCTTTCAACTAATTTCTGTTCCCATTAGTGTGCGTGTCATGATCGTTGTGAGTGCTGTAAGATTTCATAGCTTCTCTTTTTTTAATAATTTATGAAGTAACAATAAGTTTGTAAACTACTTTAATTCTGTATATCAAAATTCTATTTAATGCATGCATATAAGCAGCCTTAATATTTTCAAGTTCAGCTTATAGCTGTAACAGAGATGTCTGGGCAAATCATCAGATGTTTAGACTGAAGAACAAAAACAAAAAACATATATATATAGTACTTCTTAATGACTTACGTATAGTAAGTAGCGAATGTATAGTAGCGAACATATAGCATTTTTAATTTTACATTATAACTTAAAAACACAAACACAATCTTTGATTCGCAGTTTTGGGGAGTTTGTGCTTAAAATGTAATAATAACCATAGTTAGTCATGGTTATGCTTAATAAGTTATGTAATATTTCTGAAAAAATCATCCCTACTGAAAAGGCAGTATTTGAGTTAATAAATAATCTACCATTTTATTAACATCTGAAGGTCATGCATATTGTCATTTCTATAATTCTGCAACATATTACATTGACTAGCTCTTTGGCTTTGATATTTATTTCTGTCGTTTTTTTAAGTTGTGTTATGTTATCCTAGGTCCAATGTTACATTCAATTCCTTTAAATATCTTGAAAATAGACTGATACTAATGTTGTCACTATTATGGAAAACAAGGGGAAATCACAAAAATCTGAAATTGTGTGACATATTATTTACTCTCAGTCTAGCGGCCAGTCTATATCTAAACCCCTTGATAACACTTAACAGTATGTATGTACAGAATGATACGCATCATTTAATTGGAAACTGACTACGATTGAACCGGCCTATATTTCAACTAGTCTGAAGCAGTCACCTGCTTTAAACAACCACTTACTACCTACTTTATACTTCCAAATAGGCATCAACATAAAGGATGATAAATAAGCAGTTGCCTCAATAGCTCAATGGTTATGTAAGCTGAATACGGCCCTTTGTTGTGTCATACCAAAGATGTGGGGAAATTACTGGTAACTCCCTTGCTTGACACTTAATATTCAACCTAATTTTAGGGGTTGTATCAGATGTAAAAATAAGCCTTAAGACCATCATTTACGGGTGGTACAAGAACTTTGAAACTCATGTTGTTGTTGATCATAATTATGCTACTACCAATAATCATTATATATGTTACTTTTAATTCATTTGTTATTGCATGTTCAACATATCTCATCATGATTTTAGACGGGTCAAAGGACTCTTTAAATCAGACTCTGCACGTTTTATCTGATTTTACAAAACTATCGGGTTTAATGTAAACTTTGATAAAACTAAGGTTGTATGGATAGGAAAAAAGAAATATAGTAGTGACAGTATAAAAATACGATGGAAGTTGTCATGGAATCAGCATAGCTTTAAAATGTTAGGCATAAAGTTTCATGTAGATCTAAATAACATAATAGAACTAAATTATCAAGAAAAACTGGAAAGGCTTCAAAATTTAATAAATCAGTAGAAAAGGAGAATTCTCACACCTATTGGTAAAATAGCAGTAATAAAAACATCATTAATTTCACTATTTAATCCCCTTTGTATTGCATTACCTACGCCACCTGAAGCTGTAATAAACAATCTTAATAAAATGTTTTTTGTTTTTTTTAATTCATCTGGCAGGAGAATTACAAAATCAAAAATAATGTCATGGTTAAAGATTATCCCGAAGGAGGTTTAAAAATGATTAATATTACTGCTTTTATAATGGCATTAAAAACAACATGGTTAAGACGAATAACAGGCGACGCAAGTTGGATAAGCATTATTGAAGAAAATATTGAAATGCAGAAATTATTTCATTGTGGAAAACATTATATTGATAAGCTAGTAAAAGAAACAAATAACATGTTTTGGAAAGACACTTTTACCGCCTTTTCTACACTTATCGGAGCAATTCCTATTGATGCAAACTCCAATGGAAAATATCCATTATTTTATAACAATAATTTGTTAATAGGTACAATAAGTGTTTTTCTAAAATTATGGTTTAACGCTTGTGTACATTACACGAAAGATCTTTTGAACAGTGATGACTCTTTTGTATCAGTAGAAGAATTCAACGAAAAATACAACCTCCGAACAAATTACCTAGCTTTTCAGGGAATGCAAAATACAATTAAACGCTGTTTAAAAAAATATGGTTTTACTGTAAATAACATAAGTGCTAGGTATGGACCAAAGTTACCACCATACATCAGATTTATGATAAAACATAACAAGGGGTCAAAAATAATGTATGACTTTTTAAATGCAAACACATCAAAGCCAATGAGTCAAGAAAAATGGATAGAAAAGTTAAATTTGGACTTTGACGAAAACGAATGGAAATGTATCTCACGAAAAACACAAAGATACAATGGTTTCAAATTCGAATTCTACATAGAATTATAGGAACAAATGATCTGTTGTACAAGACGAAATATAAAGATAGTCCGTTGTGCTCTTTTTGGAAACAGGAAAACGAAACAATCGAACACTTATTCTGGAAATGTGACACAACCAAACATATTATAAATCAGCTCTTGAAACCAACAACTCACCCATTTTCTTCAGTGAAAATATAATGATATTTGGATACAGCAAAAAATGATAATCGTCAGCAGCCAAAAACCTAGTAGTGATTTTTTTTTTTTCAAAGGTAACATTTATCCAAAAACA